>NC_067483.1:92188783-92391283 GCF_947179515.1 Apodemus sylvaticus
TGCATCCCACTTGGTAAGTAGGCTGGACTCTCCACAGGATGAGGGCGTGCGTCATGGAAGAGCCTCTGGCTTGCCTTAGACAACATGGAGACACTGAAAATTCATTGGGACTCTATTCTGTTGCTAGCCATGAGCCTATCCCACCAGTCTGCTTTAAAAAAAAACTTGGAGAGAAGGCGGTCCTGACCCTGAACTGGTTAGAGCCCCATAAAGTTCAATTCTAACTCCCTGTCACAGACTGCGTTTCTTACCTTGCCTCTGAGAACTCTACAGGCAGCTGTGACCCTGTGCAGGGAAACCTGGGCTCAGTTTCGGGGTTCCTGGACCTCTGGCACCTTGATAAAGAAAGCCTGCTTGGAACTAGCAATGTTCCCTCGCCT
Source organism: Apodemus sylvaticus (assembly GCF_947179515.1). Classification (NCBI taxonomy): domain Eukaryota; kingdom Metazoa; phylum Chordata; class Mammalia; order Rodentia; family Muridae; genus Apodemus; species Apodemus sylvaticus. The sequence continues at coordinate 92,189,164 of NC_067483.1, forward strand.
TTTCCACTGGTACAGTGTGGCCCAGCCACCACCCCTGCCAGGGGCCAGAGAAAAAGATCAGGAGTTCTGGCTTTTCTCGTGGTCCTTCAGAGGCTTGAAGGGAGGGCAGCAGATCAGGGGTTTGTGAGGGCTGAAGCTGCAGCCTCTGCCAATCCTTGGAGGGGTGAGGAGTGGGTGAAGAAAGGGAGTGGTTTCCTTGGCTGAGTCGGCTAGAATCTTCCTTAGAGAAAAGGCTTCCTCCAGCTGTTGCTCAGAACCTGACAGCTTTGGCCCCAGTGGGCCTGGAAAGTGGGGTGGCACATTCCTCAAATCCAGGTTCCTCCCCACTTTCTGCCGAGGACAGCAAAAGCAGAAGGTGGATCTGGTTTGGGCCGGTTTTGGTCTGCGGAATGTGGCGTCAGACAAAAGCTATGGAGACAAACGTCCCACCCACAGACATAGAATGAGGTGCTATGAGGATCCTCCCCTTTCTTTTGCCATACAGTGGAGAATGAACCCCCTCACATCCATTCACACACACACACACACACACACACACACACACACACACAGTTTTAAAAGAGACCCTAAGAGTCTTTCTCCGACGTTGGGTCTGTCAGTGAGTGCAGGGTTGGGGTCGGAGCGTCAGACTCCTACTCCTTCCCTAGTGAAATCCACACTGGCCACCACCCTTGCATGTGTTTTTTCGGAGGTCCTGGTGTCTTGGTTCAGTAGGCTCTTGAATGAGGAGACTCCTCCAAAGGGTAAGGAAAAGCCCTGCTCTGTGGAAAGAGCTACCACTGTTTGGAGTCTCAAACCACATGCTCTGAAAGAGGGGCGCAGGCCTCACTTCTGTTCGGTTTACCTCTGCACGGCTCCGGAGCCTCGCGAGGCAAGCTCCTTTCGGGCCCCAACCAGCCCAGAAACCTGGCGTCTGCTAATCTTCTTCACTTAGTCTTCTCTGCCTCAGGAGCCTCAGCCCTCAGGTACCCAGGCTAGTATCACGCACTTCCAGAAAGACCCCAGTAGCCTAACAAGCATCCTCTGGCAGGAAACCACCGGCCCCAAAAGGCAGCCTTAAGTCCAGCTGCACAGCCTACCGGGAGCGAGAGGGGGCTTCCCTCTGCAGCTCCCCCTTGTCCACATAAATGAAACTTCACAGGGTTTGTGACCTTATGGTTGGTGGACCATCAGAAACTAGGAGGGAGAGAGAGACCATCGGAGTTTCAGACTTCCCATTCCAGGTGGGACCCGTTCGGCTACCTCCTCCAGGTGTCAGACCCCTGGGTAATTTCGCTCCCCCCAACTCCCGGCAAGTCCCGCAAGTCCCGCAAGTCCCGGGTCTTGCCCAACCAACATGGCTGAAAGAAAACCGAAGCTCTAACCGGAAAAGTGCACCATTACCCCAGGGATGGTTTCTTTCCTTTAGTTACTAAGTCTAGAAGCCAGGATTTTCTTCAAAGCTGCTGCCATCTGCTTAGAGGAGCAGGAGAGGGGGCTCCGTAGGCCAAAAGGCAGTGAAAAGCGCAGTCTGCACGAAGTACCGCCCCCCCACCCAGTCTCTCCCCAGACGGGCCAGGCTCCTCGCCGGGCATACCCTGGCTCTGCTCTCTTTAATGTCAGAACTGAGTTCTTAAATGTGTCCTAGTTCCGTGACTTTGGGTTGTTTGGAGTCTAGGTTTTTAATATTTTTGGAGTTAGAGGAGGAATCTAAGCAATAAGTGAAAACTTGAGGTACAGGGGGAGCACTAAAGTTTGAGGAGAAAAGCCCAAAGGGAGACTTGAGGAACTGTTCATCCCCACCTGAAGCCAAGAGCTGTTAGAGGCTCTCAGTGGTCCCAGCTCTTGTGAGTAATTAGTGATACTAGCCAGCGCAGTGTCTTTAAGTTGGGGTCCTAGCGAGGGGTGTTCTATCTTGATTTATTCTTGCTTTCCCCCCAACTGCACTCACCATGATCTTTCTAAAAAGTATTCCTTTTCATTAATCCAGCCCTCGGTCCAGAGCAAGAAGCCAGAAGCAGCTCCAGGGACTGAGTGGAAGGGGAGCGCGGAAACAAGAGGCGCAGCAGCCCGGCTTTAGCTCCTCCCAGCAGAAGCTGCCTCCTAGGACCCGGCCGGCCGGGGCGCTCGCTCGCCTCCCTTTCTTGGGCTGGAGGAGTTGCAGGAATTAGATGCTAGGCTGTAGCTCTAAGAGACCCTGTGCCCTGGTACTACTCTGTGCCAAAAATTGTTAGGGACATCTCTGTTGTTGTTGTTGCTGCTGCTGCTGTTGCTGCTGCTGTTGCTGCTGCTGCTGCTGTTTCAACAAGTTCCCTAAAGATGGTTTTTCTATCTTAATGCATTTCACATCCTTAGAAGGAAAGTAGGGGAAAGGAACAGGTTGTAGAAGAAGGCTCCGTCTGTAAAAAGAAAAACCTTCCCGATAGTCGTCCTAGTGTCGGCATTAAAGTGGAGTGATGGAGTGGGGAACCTGACTGTCTGGAGTGGGCGTCTCCAGGGGGAGAGCTGCAAAGCTTTTACGGGGGGGCGGGGGGATGGTAGGTATTATTTTCTAGATGCTCCACATCCAGGTCACATCTGACATTTCTAGCCACGACATCACTGCCCAATTCCATTCACCTCTTTAAAAGCAGGGCACTGGCACTTGGAAGCCCTGCTCTCCAGCCCCTAACTATTGTGACCTTTCTATCCTTTTCTTGAGCTACCACTTTGGGTTCCTTTAATCCATCACGGAACTGTCGCACAGGTACAGCCCTCCGACTCCAGGCTGGGAGCTTACTTAGCAAGGGCTTAGGGAGCAAGGTTGTGCCTGGTTGGATTCCAGCTCAGCAGCAGGGCGGATTCCACACAAACTGAGCGCATTGCATCCCGACTCTGCTTAGGGGAAGCCATCTGCAGAACAGGCCCAGGATTCTAGTGTGTTCCTTTGTGAGACTCGAGACTCGCACCCAGGCAGAGTCACAGGTGGGGGTTGCCAAGCCTCTCAGTGCTGGGTGAGACCTCTACCATCCGTCAGGGGTCTAATCAGTAACAGGCTCTGGAGCTACTTTCCCTTCTCTGAGCTGTTGCCGTCTGCAGTGTTTGGGGCTAATGTCCTGGTCCCTGATCTTTGCGATTTAACTAGCTCGGCACCCTCAGCAAGCCAGCACTCCAAACGGCCATTTACAAACCGTAGTAAACATTTTATTTACAAGTTAAAGGCCTCCTAAGTGCAGCGCGTCCTTATGCCAAGACCTCTGGTGCTCAGAGGAACAGTTCCACCGAACACTTCACAGTGTGAGCTGCTTAGGTAGGGAGAACAGTTGAATTCTTTCTTTGGCGGGGGGGTGGGAGTGGGGAACCTTAAAACTCTCCACTCTTTTGGGGGTTGTGGGCCTCAGGCAGCCAGGGCAGCAAGAGAGAAGGTATAAACCCCAAAGAGGCAGCCCACGGCGTCCAGCTCCCAGCTCTACGACCCTTGCCACCAACTTAAAGTAGGCACAAACTCCATCCAGAGTTGGGGAAGCTGCACACCATGCCCTCAGTCCAGTCTATAAACCTGCAAGCGGGGCTTGGGCAATCTCCGGGCTTTGAGGACTGCTGCTCGCTGAGGGCTGGTGCGCCGGGAGCAGCTCCGAGCAGTTGCTGCCAAGGCTGCTGGCGCTGCCCGCGTTGGCGTTGCTGCTACCCAGGCTGCTGGTGCTGCTGAAGTTGAAGCTGCTACCACTCGCGCTGCTGCTGGCTGTGATGAGGGCCCCCGCGGCTGAGGCCTTGATGACCGTAGTTTGGTGCAGGGACCTCTCCGTCCCCTCAGTCCGTTCCGTGTCGCTGGGGGCCATGTCCAGGGACTCTGAGTCACTGCTCTCGCTCTCGGCTTCACCCTCGGAACGGCTGGGGCTCCTCTCCTCTCGTTCACCCTCGGCGGGGACTCCGCCCGAAGGCTTCTCGCCTGCTTCCTTGTCCTTGTCTTTCTGCGCCTGCGCCTCCTTAGAATGCCGCCACTTCATCCTCCGGTTCTGGAACCACACCTTTACCTGAGCGTATTAACAGCAGAGACGCTAGATAAAGAACAAGCTCAACATACCTGGACTTATGCCCACCCCGGGTAAGGCTGGACAGCAAGGCGGACGCTTGCTGTGTCTTCGCAATGCAGACGCAGTGACCAAGCATAAAAATCCAGGAGCAATCAAGGCGTGAAACTCACTCAACCCACTAGTGACAATTCTTTAAATGTGGCCCTCGAATCTCAAGCCTGAAATGCCCCGGGTACAAACTGGAAGAGCAAATTTTTAGAAATTGCTTCATAATCTCACCAAACTCACCACACTTGTAAGAAGGATTCAAGGAGTCCTGACACCCAAACTGCGCATACACTCCTACTGTGCATACCATGCCACGACTCCCGTCTCCACACACTATCCAGAGATATTCACTACAGAAACCACACCAACACCACCACTACCACCACCCTTAGAATTTTAGAGACTGGGTCTCTCTAGAACCCAAGGTAACCTTGAACTTTAGAACCTCCTGCCTTGCCTCTTAGGTACTCAGCCCTCAGCCCTTGGCAGCCACTGTTTTAACAGTGGAAGTGGGCAAAAGGACAGGAGAAAGCAAAGAGTTAATCGCAGCAGAATGGCTTCTCTGCTGGCCTATAAGTAAAGGAAAATCAGTTTGGCATATATATGTATATGGCATATATATATATATATATATATATATATATATATATATATATATATATATACTGAGTTGATATAGACAGTCTTTGCGGGGAAACAAATTTCTTTTCCTGGGGACTCTGAAAATGCTGGAATTAAACGTGCAACATGGAGGAATAGGGGAAAGATGGAGCGGAGAATCTACATAAATATATGATCCCTGGGGGGACCCAACGCAGTCACCCAAGTTCTAGCTTCCCCTTTAAAAATAACATGCACAGCTGGTAGATGGTGGCTGGGCTTTCCAGCATGATGACCGTGTGCTGAGGAAGCGCATTGTGTAACTGAGAACAGAAAGACACAGGGACAGAAGTCTGACAGGCAGCTCGGAGAAAGCACTGAAGCAAGAAGGCCCAATAGGATGAGTGTGCTGTGGTCAAAAAAGAAACCAAAGATAAATTCTAATGTGTGTGTGTGTGTGTGTGAGAGAGAGAGAGAGAGAGAGAGAGAGAGAGAGAGAGAGAGAGAGAGAGAGAGAGAGAGAGAGAATCCGGGACAACAGGTTTTCTAAATCAAGTCGTGGAAACCTACTGAAAAAAATGTTCTTGGATGTTCTAAGAAAATCTTTTTTTTCCTTTCCCTCAACTCCGCTGCCAACAGACACTATCTTTAGAGACTGGGCTGTCTGTTAGAAAGTGGGACTGTGACTGCTCCATCCTTGTCTTTAAGTAACGCTAAACAATTCCGTTTGAAATTATATTTTCAGCTCCTCACAAGTGGGATTTCACAACCCAGCAGGGGCGGCGGAAACCAACAACAAGCTATTGACTTTGCTTCTTTATCTCTTCGGAAATAAACTGCCCCCTGCAGCGAAGCGCACTCTGGTCAGTGTGTAATTATCCTCTCCCGTGGTCGACTTGCTTTCTCCACGGTCCTTTGGCCTCTTGGCCAAAATAAACACGCGTGCCTGTTGACACACATCTTCAGGGATGGGCTGTTCTCTCCCTCCCTCTCCTTCATCTCCATCCCTACCCACCTCTCCTCTTGCTTTGAGTTGCTACACCACAAAGCCTTGTGAAATTCAAGACCTTATGTTTGGATTGCTGTAGCCAGGAGTTTGAGCAGGGAGGCTGCTGCCCCACCTTGTTTGTTTGTTTGCCGTTTAATCCCTGCGGGAGAACGCCCAGAGAGTTATCCTACCTGTGCATCCGTGAGGCCCAGCATGGCCGCCAGCTGCTTTCGGTCTGGTTTGGTCACATACTTCTGGATCTCAAACCTCTTCTCCAGGCCTTTTCTTTGCAGGTTGGAAAAGACAGCGCGGGACCACGAGCGCTTCCGCTTGTATGTCTGTGGCATGGTGTCCTTAGTGAGCACAGCATAGGGACCTGCCAGCCAGCAGGAAGAGAGATTCAGAGCCACTTAGTGTTGTTAGGGCCACAGCCTTTCAGCCTTCTGGTCTCAGAGATATTTAAAGGTGTTTGGCATTTACACTCCTTTGCTTGTGTGGGAATGGCCTAAGGAAGATTTTTTTACACATCTTTTCAGGCCACTTTAGGCCTAAAACCACTAAGAAGAGATGGCTACTCCGTAGAGAAAAATGCATAAACCAAATACAAAGCCATCAGACAGACTAAAACAGTTGGGATTGTCCCTGGGGCCTAAATAGACTGCCAGTGACAACCCTCTATTTCCCCCTTGATATGTCTGTCTTTCAGAGAAGATTAATCAGCCAAGCGAAGTGTGTGTGTGTGTGTGTGTGTGTGTGTGGCGTGTGCGCGTGCACGAAGAGTATAAAACCCTCACCTTTGAATACTTCATTTTCAAACCACCCTCTCTGGGCGAAAAGAATAGGGATAGTGACACACACCCATATATATACACTATCCTGGCTCCCCTAGCATGGCCTTCTCCAAATGGTCCACTAAAAAGAACATTCGATTTCTCTCCTAGGACTTAGGAGGTTCCTACTCCCAACTACTGGGTTTCCACACTGCCGAGGCACCGGCTGAACTCGGGAATTTTTCTACCTGGAAACGTGTCTTGGAATTGATGCTGAGCAGAATTCCTTGGGTTGGAGCTTAAGGGGCTGAGGATGGCAGACGCCTCACTAATGGGGTCTAGAGATGCGAAGAACTGTCCCGCTGAAGGCTGCAGGCCGGCTAGATGCACCCCTGCAGGCCGCCCTCCGGTTAGCAGCGACGTGAGATCTGGGTAGGGGGAGGAAGAGTGGGTTACACAAACTCACACACTCTGGGCGACTTGTTCCTCCTTTCCCTTCTCCCTTTTCGAACCTACTGAACTCAAAAAGGACCCTTTATCCACAAGAAGCTCTTTCTCCGACTGCCACCGAAGAGTGGGGCCTGAATTGCCCCAGAGTGTGTGTCAAGCCTAACCAGTACACCCATAGTGAGAAAAGGCTTTTCAGAAAATGTTGCTAAAGAAGTAATTTTCGGAATTCCTTCCAGGAATTCTACAAACCCCAAATTCACACCCTTCAGACCCCCACTCTCCCTTCTCCCTTCAGGAGCGTAGACGGCCGGTTTGCTTCCCCGAAATTCTGAAGGATTTTCCCCGGAAATCAAATAAATGCAAAGTGTCCTCATGCTGAGATTTCCCTGTCAGAAAGATCTAGATCTTTGTGCAGATATTTCATTCAAAAGATGGAATATACACACTTTTGCAAAACTTTGCAGCCACCAGAGTACGGACGCCGGTTGGTTCTGTGCTGTTTAGGTAACCCGAAAGTTGTTTGTTTTTTGTTTTTGTTTTTGGTTTTTTTTTAACATAGCTGACTTTAACATGTCACTACGTTTTCTTTCATTTCGTTTTCTTCTCCCTCATTTTGGCCTTAAATATAAAAGCACCCCAAACCCCAAACCCGTATGACATCAGGCCCCTTATAGGTAGTTGTGAGGCCTGAGGCCTTCCAGCAAGACGTACCTCTCAGAGTGTTGCCTTCCTTGACTTTTGGGTCAAATTCTGCAGACAAAATTCGGTCAATACCAAATTTGAGGTCTTTGCTGGAGGGGGCCGGGGCGGAGCCGCTATGGTGGGGGACCACCCGCGTCCCCGAAGTCGGTGGCTGCAGGGAGCCCGCCCGGGGTGCAGGCGGGGGCTGTTGCTGCGGCTGCTGTTGCTGCGTTGGTGGTTGCTGCGGGAGATGCTGGTGGTAGGCGGCGGAGAGTGGAGACAGCCTCTGAGGGAAGCCAGCCGGGACTTCTGAGGGCGCCACCACCGGGGTGGGACGGAGCGGGGACCTGGCGGCAGCTTGGAAGGAGGCGTGCGGGTGCACGGAGCCCAAGTGTGCGGTGAGGGCTGCCGAGGCCCCCACCAGTCCCTCCGCAGCGGGCCCCGGCTCCCCGACGCCGGCGTGCAGGATGTCCGCGATGCAGAAAGAGGGTTTCTTGACAGCGGCCGGGTCCAAGGCGAAGGAGCAGCCGCCCGGGCCCGCCGAGGAGCAGTAGGCGGCTGACCAGAGACTAAAGTTGGAAGCGTAGAAGGGAGCCAGGCCGGCTGCGAACATCCTGGCAGGATCCCGGCGGGGTCCTGGGTGAGTGGGGAAGTGGGTGGGTGCTCGGGGAGAGGCGGTGTCCCAGCCGAACCCGAGCTGCTTTCGGTTCTCTGCCCGCCCTGAAGTGGAGGGCCAACCCGGGAGCCCTAGCGCCACCGAGGGACGAGGCGAGGGCCCGATCGCCGCCCGCCACGGCCTGGGCCCCTGGCTTGGCTTGAAAGGCGGCGCGGCGGGCGCGCTCCCCGCCGGGTGGATGGAGGCGATCGCCGGGCTCTGGGGCGACGAGGCGGGCGCGGCCTCGCTCTGCTACTCCGCAGAAGCCGGGGAGACAGGGGCCCGACACCGAAAGAAAAACCCAAACAGCTAAGCCCTAAGAGCTAAATTTAAAACAACAATAATGATCCGTTAGTTTAAAAAAAAAAAAAAGGAGAAAAAAAAAAAAAAAAAAACTCCTCTCTAAAAACTCCCAAAGTTTTGGCAGGAGCTTTCGAGTCAGACCCGGGGTAGGACCTTGATCCGTGTGCTCATTGGACGTCTTCGTGACCAATGGGACTCCCGAGTGGAGGGGAATTGGGAAAGAGGGGGCGTGGCTCACGCTTAGCCACGCCCTGGCCACACCAAAGTGTTTTCTGCGGCCGCGTGGGCTGAGCTGAGTACTGAGCGTCTCTAGGAGCCGCTTAGGGGCTGAGAGTCGACTCCTCCGGCCTTTGGCTGTCCTCTATCCCCTGCAGCTCGGGGACCCGCCAGCCGCAGAGCCTCGGAATCGGTCTCAGGAGTTTTCCTGCAGCTGCGGAGGAGGGGATCACAGAGGCTCCCGTACTCTGCTGCAGCGCACTCCCCAACCCCACCCCGGCAGACCAAGCTGGCGGTCCACAGGCTGCCCCTTCTGTATTCCGCTCTCATGCTACTTCCTTCTCTCTGCTTTCATCCAAGTGCTTTTATTACAAGTCCTAGGTAAAGGCCCTATCTTCTCGACGCCCTTACAACCCAGATTCCCAACCCAAATCTACTGTAGCCCGCTGATTTCTCCGCTCACGGGAGCTCCTCCGAGAAGCCAGGAGGAGGGCTGGCCGCAAATTATTTTTCTTCTGAGCTGTCATTCCAGTGACAACTTGAAAGAGTGACTTTTCAAACAAAATAAGATAGATGGCTCCAAACGTCTCCCTTAGACACAGCCAAACTTTTGCCCTGAGTCTCGGAATCAACAAGGAGCGCCGCCCCAGGAGAGTGGCACGCGTGTCCCCTCTCTGCACCTTGTAGGAAGTGCTACCCTCCGCGGCCACCACAGCCCCCGGGTCACGTGGGGTCCTATGTTTTGCAAGTGCCAGGGAGCAGTTGCCTTTGAGATTAAATACCTACTTTTAATTTGGTGGCAGTTTTTCCAGGATCCTCTTTGGCCTGTTGCAGGGAGGCACTGTGCGAGCCTCCACAGCCAGCGCCTTCGGTTCTCGCTAGGGTCTTTAGAACTCAGGCTAGGTGTAGTGGGGGTTCTCTGTCTCATCAACATCTCTATTTTAAGAATTCGTTCTCTTTTAAATTATAGTCAGAGTGGATTTCCCCCGCCCCTCTCCCAAACAGACCACAGGCCTCCCAGATGAGTTGTTGTTACACATTTCAGGAAGAAAATAAAATAACGGCAATAACGAAACCACCAAATCTTTTGTTTTCGATTGTCCAAATAAGTGTCTCCGGAATGATATTCCAAGGCAGGCTTATTTCAAGATACGAAGAACCCGCAAGGGAGCCCCCAGGCTACTATCAGCTCAGATTTGGTAGGGGCTCCTGAGCTAATGTCTAACAGCGTAGAGGCCCTGGTCGCTGGTGTGGTCAACATTAGAGGACGCCTTTCTCCTGGGCAGCAGGCAATGACTAACCAATCACAGGATATGTGTCCCAGCATCAGGGCCAGAGGACTATATCAAGAGATAGAGAGAGGGCTATGGACAGTTGAGGGCAGTGGTGCCTGGGGCCAGAGGGCCGGAAGTCCTGTCTAGCAAGGAGCAGGGGGTGGACTTATGACAAGTACTGGGGCTACCGGAGGCGAGGCTTGCGCTAAAGTTCTGGTGTGATGCGGTGAGAGATCGCTTCATTACCTTCACTGGGAATTAGAGAAAGCAAGCCACTAGCTTAGGGAGAGGGTGTCTAGGCTACCCTGCTCTCCTGCCCGTCTTTTCTAGCAGCCTTGTAATTGGGTTGCGATTCCAGTTTAACCTCAGAGGTCCAGACAGGGAACAGCCTATAACCAAGTCCCAGTTCAAAACGACGCTTCGCCCAGAGGCCTGCACCTTCTCCTCCTCCCCTAGAAATAAGGCTCCCCGCCCCTTTCCCCTCTTTGCTCTGTTTGAGCCGGCTGAACCGGAGTTGTGCTTGTAGAACCCGAGTGTTCTCCGTGTCTGGCGGAGTCCAACAGCCCGCCCGCATCTGTGGCATGAGAAGCCCGGAGTGCTGTAGCTCCAAGGCTAGGCTGCAAGGGCTGCTTCCTCCGCAGCTCAGCGGCTTTACGAGCTGCATCAGCTCCTGTTCTCCGTTCTCCCAGGCCCGCGGCACCATTGCAGCCGTTGCAGCCCTGCGCAGCTTTGTCACCCGAGGCGGGTGGTAAACGCAAAGAAGAGAAAAGAGAAGAGAAGAGAAGAGAAGAGAAGAGAAGAGAAGAGAAGAGAAGAGAAGAGAAGAGAAGAGAAGAAAGGGGGTGGGGAAGGGCTTTGGGTTGGCGGATCTCTCTTGCTCCAGGCCCAAGCCTCAGCCCTGCAGGCCAGTCGCTCTTGCGGGAGCCCGGACCCTACCCCCCTCCTTACCCCCTACCCTTCAGAACCAAGAAAGCGGCAGGAAGCCCAGGGCTCGCCCGAGTTCAGGTCATCTCCTGTTTTTTTGATGGGCTCAAACTTGGACTAAATGAGCGGATATGCCTGCGAGATTGGTCTCAAAATAGAAGCGGTCCTAGTATTTTAGGATACTGCAGAAATCCTTATTTCTTCCGGAGAAAAACTCTATAATGACTTCCTAGCACTTCCCCTTTCAATATTTGTGCAACTTTATCTCCACCGGCAAGTTGCTGCGATGACGCAAATCCGCTCTTCTGTATTACAACTTCCAAAATAAATGCACGGAAATCAATTCCCTTCTAGCAATGAAAATATAAATACACAGCTGCGACTTTCGCCTTTAATCTTTGCTTTCCGAGCGTCCCTGGGCTGTGGTGAAATGAACTAGCCCAGAGTAGTTGTTGCTTTGTGCCTGGGCAGGGAGGCCCTAGGGGCAGAGGCGTGGACTCCCCAGGGACCTTGTGACCACCAGGGAAAGAAAAGGGCCCGATTAAATCAAATTACTTGAACTTAGTTCACACACACACACACACACACACACACACACACACACACACACACATTCTTAAAAGTGACTGAAAACTTTGCAAGCTGCTGCTGTGCCTGGGGCATCTGTCCATTTTTTGATTGCTGTCTATACAATCTGCAACCAGCCCTCCAGGCTTTCCTTTCCAGAGAAGGCGCACAGCCAAAGATTATTTCGAAATACCAGGAATAGCCAAGGTCAAGGCAGGTCCCCTTTAGAATCTGACAAAGTGGCTTATGGGGATTTAAAGACAGAGGAAAGGACTCCGATGCAAACAGGCAAGAGACAGGTCTGCTCTCTCTTTGGCTCCCTCTTGTTCAGAGGAACAAATTCTTGCTTTAGACCCAGGGACACAGGAACTCGGCTAGAGAGCATTCTAGGCATTCCCTATTACAAGAATAATCAAGGTGAACTTAACCTAGCAGAGCTGTGGTGAATTTCTGTTTTTGTCTTAAGATTCTGCGGAATACAATAGGTAAAGTTACTGCTATCTCCACATGGGGACTCCATCTCTCTCGTTCACTTTAAAAATTCTGTCAAGCATGCTATCTACTCCAGGTAGGAGTTGTTTTGTTTTGTTTGGAAGGAGAGAGAATTAAGTATCTGTAATCAAAAAGGGAGAAGAAACGCAGTGCATCCTGGTTTTTTGAGAGCGTTTGAGAGACTCGCCTGTTCCTCTGCCAGCTAAGGTTAGATTTATGGACTGCCAGATCCAGCTCACAATTGTTGGTGGATACAGGACTTAGGGGTGGGGAGAGGGGCTTCTAAATATTATAGTTTAAGCTTTAGAGAGAGAGGGAGCTATGGGGGAGAGGATTGTTCTAAATAGACTTACCTGTTGTCTGAGCCCTTAGTGTTGATTACTAGGGCTGGGGAGGCGGGGAGGGAACGTTCTATGAGGAAGATGGAGAAACAGGACTGAAGGCATCTGTAGTCATTTATCCACACATACCCTTCCCCATTTCCCGGGTGTGCCAGGCTCTCTGATGACCCACCCTCTCCTTTAAGCTTTATTTATCCCATAGGTCTGGGACCCAAAACTCCAGGCCCCTTGGGGTCCAGTCCCAGGCTATCTCCCTGCTTCCTTTCTCTCATTCTTAGGATGCATCACGTCATAGATATGTTGATGCTTGGCTCTCCTCTTCATTCTCTCTCTCTCTCTCTCTCTCTCTCTCTCTCTCTCTCTCTCTCTCTCTCTCTCTCTCTCTCTCTCTCTCTGGAGTAACAGTCAAGGTAAGCCATTCAAAGTCTGTTCCCCTTGTAAAAGTCATCTTCTCTGCCTACCCATCTCATCATTATATCTAGTAGAGAAATGCCACAGGTTTCAGGCAAGCATCACATCTCAGAACTTTACAGCACAGTCACCTGCAGTGAAGACATGTCCCGCCACGGTAGGAATGGAGAAGCCTCCGGTCGGATCACAGTGGTTACCATTTGTTCATTCTTGGGTGTGTGGGGGTGTGCTCATTAACTTCCAGAGAACTAGTCATGAGGCTCTGGTTGTGTTTCCTAGAGTACTGAGACTGAATGGTTTATTGCTAAGGGGAGAGAAGTAAGTGCGGGTACAGTCGATAGTAACTCCATGACTAAAACAAACCTGCCAGGAGACAAGACAGTCACGCCAAGCAGTACTTCTTTAAGGGAGCACACAATACAAAAAGGAATAGAGATGGATTTTCCAAGCTGCTCTACATGGCTGCAGGAAGGGACCTAAACTCACTCTTCAATAATAAACCCACTCCTATAGGGTGGGAGTAATTTGTTTGTGGGAGCACGGCTATGAGTGTAAAATGTTCCCTGTAAGCTCAGTTCCTGTGTTCCCACCTGGTGGTGTTATTTTGGGAAGCAGCAGGAAGCTTTAGGAGGGGAAAATCTAGCTGTAGAAGGTAAGTCACTGAACACATGCCTGCTTCTAGATTCTGGGGACAAAAAATATAAAATAAAATAAAAAAATAAAAAATAAACTCAAGGCAGGGATGGGAAGAAACAGGATATGGGGTAAGAATCCTGAAGAGGAGCTTTGTAGATTGAACCAACAGTGTGTCACCCACTTAGAGGTCTGAGTCTGTACCTCCCCTTCAGACCCCTGAATTGAAGCAGTTGTGAAATCAGCAGAACCCGCCAGCCCTGTCTTAACACAGCGGATCCAGGCATCTTCTCCTGGCCCTCAGAGTAGACAAAGTCAGTTCTCTGCTGACACCTGCTGGACTATCCCTACGCCAGCAACACTATTGGAATGAAAGTTCTCTCTCTCTCTCTCTCTCTCTCTCTCTCTCTCTCTCTCTCACACACACACACACACACACACACACACACACATAAATGTGGCTTTCTAAAATTAGCTCTGAACTGCAGCCTTTTCCTTGCAGGCTGCCGACAGTATGGATAGCCTTTAGGTCCTACTTTAAAAGTCCCTGGACAGGGTGAGGGACTCAGTCATCTGCCATCAGTAGCACTGCACTGACTGAACAGTTCTCGTGGCCAGTTCACAGGTAGGATCTCACCTCCCCCACCCCCCACATACACACACCAAAGGTGTAGGGGAGAGAGAGAGTATTTGGAGCTTAGGAAATGGATACTCAGAGAGGTTAAGTGGTTCATCTAGGGTTACCATTGTCAGGAAATGGTGTTTCAAGAGGAGGGGGCTCTGTCAGTCTGAAGCTCCTCTGTCCACACTGTCAACACTAAGTAGTCGTGTAGGATTTCAATGCTTTTCAACTCCATAATGTGAATAGCCTTTCCCTTCTGAGGTCAACAATCACACACACACACACACACACACACACACACACACGGCACATATATAGCCTATGTGCATATGTCTGAGTGTTAAGTAATAGAGTCTCCAAGGGCCTTGAAAGAGAATTTGAGACAAGAGAAGCAGAAAGGCAGGCCCAGAATCACAAGAGGAGCCTTCCTGCTAAAGCAGTGTCCGGCTGGCCTCAGCCTCACTTCAAACCGTCTTCCCGGAGAGCAGGATGACATCAAAGGTAGGTGAGGTGAGGCAGTCTGAGATGTGTGGTTGTGGGGCTGAGAGGACTGGCTGACCCCACCCTTAGACAGACCCTACTGTGGGACACATTTTGCTGAATGAGTGTGAACAACCTTCCCTCCTTAGTTGTTTCAAGAGAATCTTCAACAGCAGTCTAAGAGCATTAAGTAGAAAATTCTGGAAAAAAATATTTGCTTATAAGACTAAAATTGTGTGCAATTCTAAGTATGTGGCAAAGTCTCATACCAGCCGGTACCAACTTGCCCAGAACACAGATCATCCATGCTATCTGGATGACCCACCTGTCAGCCACCTGTCAGTCAGTTATAGTCATCTGGATTCTCAGATCACCTCTTGTGGTACCTAAGTGTCTGAGACATTGTAGCCCCACACTGTGACACCCCCCTCATTTTATCTTATCACAGGTACTGTGTCCCACATCTTCACAAGGATGAACATGGTACAGTGAGGTCCTCCTGGAAGACAGACCACACACGCCCTGACTGGGGAGGGGAGCAGTTGTGTTTGAGTGTGCCTTTGTGTGCTGTTGGCATCTAACACGCCTTTTCACAGGCTGGAAGCGGAGCCGTGTCAGTCACATTCTTGGCCCTCTAAAAAACGAGCTAAGATGAGCCTTTATGTTTAGATTAATTGCCTTCTGTATTTTGCTACAGTAATATGAAGCTAACAGTTTTATTAAAGGTGTATTGTGATTTTTGTGTGTGGGGGGGGGGGGGGCTCACTTAACCTTTCCCTATTTATAGCCTGCCTTGACCTGTTTAGGCTCTGTTTCAAAACTCCCATGCTGTACAAGCCTGGAGGGAGAAATGTCTACGCCCTCCTAATAGGTGTCATAATATTCCCCTGCGCTTCTCTGGGCAGCCCTTTGCTCCTTCCCAGGGCTCTCTGTGGCTCAGATTTCCTGGGCCGCCTCCTGTCTCTGGAGATCACAGCTTCTGCAGCGAGAGCCTGCTGTCAACCACCTTCCCTGACCGTTGAAACTTTTACTTTGCTTGGGTTCCGTTTCAGCTCTCTTATTCTCCTTTAGGGATCCCAGGGCTACCCATGACCAGTTTTTAGAAGGAGAAAACAAAGAAAGAAGTGAGAGAGAAGGGGGCAGTGACATCTATGCTTTCTCCAAGCAAATGCATAAGGTTAATTCCAGGACAAGCAGGCAATTGTGGTTACAACCCAGAGATACAGTGTTCTCTGAAATATAACTGTTTAACAAATTCCTCTGTGAGAATAGTGTGTGTGTGTGTGTGTGTGTGTGTGTGTGTGTGTGTGTGTGTGTGTGTTGGGGGATGGGTGATATATGAAAACATGGTGCGTGTGCTCCTGGAAGCTGTCAGAGAAAGGAGGACACCGTATGCCCTGCTTTATTGGTCTCCTCCTTAATACCCCAGCGATGAGGTCTCTCGCTGGACCTGGAGCTAGGCTGGTTGCAGCAAGTTCCAGGGATCTTTCTGTCTCTGCCTCTGCCTACTCAAGCACAGGTGCACAGCACTAAGCCAAGGTCCTTATGTGGATGCTAGGGATGTAAACTTGGTCCTCACACAGGCAGAGCAAGCCTTCTTCCCTGAGCCCTGTGTGCATCAGAATGTACCCTCATTCCTCCTCTCACTCGATGCCTGTGTTCCACTGTGAGGGCGATGCTCTGAGCTGCTGTAGAAATCTCACAGCATTTTTTTTAAATTTGGACATTCTCTAAGAACTAGAGAAAATGCCACTATTTACAAAGCTTCTATGTGAAGATTGTAATTTTAATCCGATGGTTAATAACAGGGATGATCCTATTAGAGGGGTATAAGATTCTCAAACCAAGCTTCAGATCAATGGGAGGGGAGGTCCTCGGACCTATGGAGGTGTGGTAGATGCCCCAGTGTAGGGGAATGGAGGGTGGGGAGGTGGGGAGGGTGAGGGGAGCAACACCCTCATAGAAGCAGGGAGAGGGGGGTGGGATAGGGGTTTCCAGGAGGGGGTGAAATTCAGTAAGGGGATAACATTTGAAATGTAAATAAAAATATATTCAATAAAAAATTCTTGTGCTACTCTTTTTAAAAAATATTTATTTTTCCCTTCTAATTATAGATCTAAATTTTTATTGCATTTAGTGTGCGTGTGTGTGTGTGTGTGTGTGTGTGTGTGTGTGTGTGTAGATTAGAGGATAACTTGTGGAAACCAGTTTTCTCCTTCCACCATGCAGCTTCTAGTGATTGAATACTTTGAGGCTTGGCCTGACAGGCAGGCACCTTTTCCTGATGAGCCATCTCATGGACTCTTGAAACGTAAATAAGTTTAAACAAATAAATAGATAGATAATTTTAAAAAAAAAGAGTAGCACAATCTGAGATGTAGCAATGGGTCAGCAGTTAGGAGCACATGCTGCCTTTACCCAGAATCCTCACGACAGCTCACAATCACCTGTAACTCTAGTGCTAGAGAACCTGATGCCACCTGATGCCCGCTTCCGGCCTCTAGGAGGTAGTACATGCTTACAATGCACAGACAGAAGACAGACAAAAATAGATATAGACATAGATGATAGATAGATAGATAGATAGATAGATAGATAGATAGATAGATAGATAGGACAGAAATAGATATAAACATAGAGAGATAAGTATATACATGTGAGATAGATATAAATACATGATAAAAAATAAATAAACCTTTTAAAAGGGGTTTCAGAATGGCTAGAACCTAGGGAAGGCCAGATCTTCTAAAATTAGTGTCTAATGTGAAGGAAACTTGGAACACTCAGCCCTCAATGGGATGACTCCACCAAATCTCTCCCTTCAGGGCACAGGGAACTCAGCAGAAGAGGAGGTGGAAAAGTCAGAACAGACCCTGGGGATGTGCAAGACCATGGAAACAGTGCCCTCTAGATAGACAGGGCTGATGCGAATGTGGACTCACAGAGACTCTGACATCACAGCATGCACAGGGCCTGCATGGATCTAAGACAGATGAAGTCCCAGAGCTGAGAGGGGGAGGGAAACGCGTCCCCATCTTCTTCTCAGAAGTGATGTCCAACTAACAGCTGCTTACAATGGAAAATGTAGTCTTCTCCAATGGAGGCTGACTGTGTACACAAACCACACTTAAGGGCAGGCCCAGCAGTAGATGGCCAGGACATAGTGAATTCTGTGGTAATTTCCCAGATTTTGGTCTCATAGTGTTTTGTCTGAATAGTTTTTGTTTTGCCCTACAAGGTTTTGCTCATGTCTCATAGTTTCTGGTTTTCTGTTTTTGTAGGATGTCTGTGTGTGCTTTTTTGTTTTGTTTGTTTCGTTTCTTTGTTTTGTTTGTTTATGTTGTTTTCTTTGATTTTTTTGGTCCTATTCTTGTGTGTTTTTATTGTATATTACTTTATTTTAGATGTCTGTTTTCTAAAGAGAGAGAGAGAATGAGGGTGTGGCTTTGGCTGGAAGGGCATGTGGGAGGATCTGGGAGGAGACGGGGAGGGAAACTGTAATAAGAGCATATTATATGAAGGAAGGAAGGTATTTTTTCTATAAAAAGTAAATTGTCCAGTAACAAACAGGACTCTGAAATCTACATCTGAGAAAAGAATGGGAGAACCTCATTTCCTCTACCTTCACTGAGTGCAGACAGTGTGAGCCCAGCTAACGGCTCAGAGATCAGAGCTATACAAGGTTGTCGTTCCCCCTTTAGGAAGAACGACTTGCAAATTGCAAATGATGTTTAAATGAGGTGGATTTTGGAGTTCTAATCTACGACACGCCTTGAAAATAAAAGTGATTATTTTAAATTGTTTTTTTTCCTTGAGCTTGGATTTACAACCTTGAATTCCAAAATGCTTAAAGCAATTCTGATGTAATCTCAGATTCATTGTTTGCTGCATTTGGAGGAGCTCATGAAGAATGGGAACTGACCAAAACCCAGAGACAAAGAAAAAAAAAAAAAACCTCCAAATTTTAGAAGAGTTTTAAGCCCCAGGCTAGACATTTCCTGGAAACACCAGCCTAGAGTATTAAGTATCATTTGTTTGCATTTTGAAAATCCTATGAGGTCCACTGACGCAGAGAAAGTTTTTTCTTAAGAAACGTGGTTAATGCTGGGCGGTGGTGGCGCACGCCTGTAATCCCAGCACTCTGGGAGGCAGAGGCAGGCAGATTTCTGAGTTCGAGGCCAGCCTGGTCTACAGAGTGAGTTCCAGGACAGCCAGGACTCTACAGAGAAACCCTGTCTCAAAAAATCAAAAAAAAAAAAAAACAACAAAAAAGAAAACACAAAAAAAGAAAGAAAGAAAAAGAAAGAAAGAAAGAAAGAAAGAAAGAAAGAAAGAAAGAAAGAAAGAAAGAAAGAAAGAAAGAAAGAAAGAAACGTGGTTAAGAACACTGACTGCTCTTCCCAAGGTCCTGAGTTCAATTCCCCGCAACCACATGGCAGCTCACAATCATTTTTAGTGGGATCCAATGCCCTCTTATGGTGCGTCAGAAGATAGCAACAATATGTTCACATATATAAAATAAATAAATCTTTTTTTAAAGAAAAAAGTATATCAAACAAATAACATTTCTTATTTTTAAGATTATTAAGTTGGTTGAGGGGCTCATTCATTGCATTATATATATATAATGTAATATATATGTATGATATTATATAATCAGTATAATATATATGTGTAAACAATATAATATATAATACACATACATATACATATATGTGTATATATGTGTGTATATATACATATACATATATGTGTATATATATGTGCATGCATATATGTGTGTATATATATGTGTGTATATGTATACATATATATTATACTGATTATATAATATCATACATATATGTGTATATCTATATATAAAATACTGATCCAAGTCCTATGAGCCAAGAACTACTTTAACACTGAGAACTCAGCTGGAAAATCCAAAACCTCCTGCTTTCAAGCACAAGCTTTGTAGCAAAACAGGAAGATGAGTGACCAGATGTGTCACTGCTAATGGTGACAAATGGTGGAAATAAAAATAAAGCAGGAGCAGAGAACAGATGCAAAGAGCCGTGCCGGGGGAAGAGCGACATCTTCTTTATAAACAACACACGTGACAGCGGCTGCACGGTGCCACCTCAGCAGGAGGCCACGGGGTGATTGGTGGTGGGGTGCTTGCTGATTGAGTTCTTTGGCCTGACATTCAGTAACTGCCATAGGTTTTGATTCGAGACCATGCATCATATTAGTTCCGGCTCAGCCCTGATCAACACTGCTCATTATGATTAGATGGAGCTGCTCAGACATTATACCAAAAATGTAGGACAGCAAACACCAAGGGTAGTCAAGTAGTGAGTGGAATTCAGAGAGGAGGGAGGTTCTCAGAAGGGCAGCTAAGGGGCGAGGGAGCCGGCTGCCTGCGCGGTGTTTGCCACACACGCAGGAGGACCTAAGTCTGGATCCCCAGCGCCTGCCCGGCAGCTGGGTGTGGCAGTGTGTCCTGGAACTCCAGGCTGGAGAGATGAAGACGGGAAGATCTGGCCAGAGCTTGCTGACCAGCTGCTGTAGACAAATGAGTGCATCCTGGGCTCAGTTAGAGATCCTGTCTCAAAAACTAAGGTGGCACAGCCTTAAATCCCACTCTGGGGAGGCAGAGACAGACAGATGTCTATGAATTCCAGGAGAGACTGGCCACCATGGCCAATTCCAGGCCAGCCAGGATACACAGTGAGTCCCTGTTTCAAATAAACAAAACAAAAATACCCTAAGCTGGCAGATATCAGGCATGAATCAAAGGCCTCTACATTTACACACACACACACACACACACACACACACACACACACACGCACGCACCGGTACCACTATCACAACCACCTTCACCACCACCAACCAAAAAACCTTCCAGTGTTACCATTTCAACAAGCGATTCTCAAACTTGTCACTGCTAAGTTTGAAATGAACCAAAAGAGCAGCTTTGGAGCTTCAAACGCCCCCCAGCTGAAAGGTAAACGGACCACAGCAGATGCCGGTCCTCTGTTCCTTCCTGGCCCCAAACAAACAAAAGCCAGAAGGTAAACTCTCTGGATAATAAATTTGGTTAGCCATCTCCTATCTCAAACCCCCATACTGAGTTTGGGCCACACAAAACAGCCTTTAATTAGCCTAGCTAAGAGCCAACGGGAAGGGGATGTGGTAAATTATTTTGAGCCAGTAGATCGCATCATCCCAGGAAGAAAGCAGTTTTTGCATCTACCCCAATAAAAGCCAAAGGACAAAGACTCCATGTGGCCGACTCCTTGTTATTCTCCCAGGTCTCCTGCCTCTGGTCCTTCCTGCAAAACATGCTAAGCATTGCTTAGGCTCTCCTCTGTTCTCTGCTCTGTCTTTTGTCTGGGAAGACAAGACGCTCTAGGGAAGACATCCTTAGGTTGACTCCCTGAGGACTGAGGTCAGTTTCCAGCTCTCTGAGTAACAATGGTGTAAAAACAATAGATACTGGTTGTGCATGGTTGTGCATGCCTTTAACTGCAGCACTCAGGAGGCAGAGACGGGGTGATCTCTGTGAGTTTGAAATGATCCTGGTTAGTGAACTCCAGGTGTTGTATTGGCATAGGCTAGACATACAAGATGAGAGAGTGTGCAAAAATAAACTCTAATCCCAGTAAGGGGTTTTCAACAATGGTGACAGATAAATCCAATGGGAAAAGATCAATTTTTTAGCATATGGCTTATGGTAACTGGACATCTGAATACAAAATTATGAAACCTCACATATACATACACATACGCATATGCATACACACACACACACATACACATACACACACACCTATACATACAAAGTAACTCAAAATTGATTGTGGACCTAAAGATAAGGAAAAATTTTAAAGATATCCTAAGAGTAAGTCTTTGAGATCTTATGCTAAGCAATGGTTTCTTACATGTGGCACCAAAATACAATGAAACAATAAACTTCCAAAAGTCCAGTTTCTTAAGCCAGAAGGTTATGACATATACCTTTAATCCAGGATTTGGGAGGCCAAGACCAACATGGTCTACAGAGTAAGGTCCAGGATAGCAAGGGCTACATAGAGAAACTCTGTATCTTAGGGGGGGAATCTTACAAAGAAACCATCAGTAGAGTAAAAGAAAATTCATGGAATGGGGAGATACTTTGAAATCATACGGAATCTCTGAACAAATCATAAAGAACATGTATACAGAATACATAAAGAGGGCCAGTGAGATGGCTTAGAGGGCATAGGCGATTGCTGCCAAGACTGATCCCATGAGTCTGATCCCTGGGACCTACAAGGCAGAGAGGACCAGTTCCCATGGATTGCCCTCTGACTCCTCCACACACAAACATGGGAGCATGTGTTACACACACACACACACACACACACACACACACACACTAAATAAATGTAACTTAAGACTAAAACAAAGCTCACTTCAATAATGAATGTGTAAAGACCAGTTAGAACAAGGCGGAAAGAAAATCTAATTTTAAACTGGACAATGGATTCTGCTGGGCATTTCCCTGAAGACATGCCACAGCTAGGATTGTGCAAAAGGTGGTCAACCTCAACCATGAGGGAAATGAGAAGCAGAGCCACGGTGCTCCAAGTCCTCAGCACCCACATGGCTATCACGCAACCCTCTGAAGCTTACCCCTCTCTTGTCCCTGCTCCTGGGTAACTTCTGTTTGTCCTTCAGAGTTCATCTCCTGTGACCTTCCATCCTGGAACCCTCTCCTGACTTCACCCCCACTTTTTCTTTCATTTCTCGGGGAGTTTTTCCTTCCTCAGGATCCCAGAACATCTGTGTTGACCTCCGCCATGGCCCCTAGCATGTTACACTGCAATAACACATATACACGCTCCTGGGTCAGAGTCCTCATTTCTGGACAGACTGACTTGCTCTGTGTCTCCCATACCCAGCCTGTAGGATGACAAATTGAAAGTGACCAGCAAATGATTTGTCCGTGATTTACAAAGACATTGGTCTGACCAAAATCATAGACAATGATGTTGGCAAAAACACCAAGTAAAACTATTGATTGCTTTACAAACACCAAGTGAAGAAGGGATTCCAGGAATCTTACAAAGACCAAGGCATCCAATGACTCCCAGAAAGGAGGAGCTCTGGCAGAACGCAATGGGGCCCAGCACAGAATGTGGAAGACCTGGATTCCATCTTGCAAAGACAAACAACTGGGCACATTTCTACCCTCAAGACAAGTAAAGGCTGCCCGGGTGGGTGGGCCACCCTGCTTGACCGCATATCTGAAACTGTCTTCTGTAAAAGGCAGACAGTTCACTCATCCAGGTTTTCTGATGGGAGACCATTAGCAGAACTAATGAGAAAAGGGGAGACCAAGAAAATACCAGGCTAACATGCTAAAAAAACAAAACACCTAAAACCATTAAAGAGAGCTCTATGATTCTTTCTCACACACACAAATTAATAATAATAATAATAATAATAATAATAATAATAACTGGTAATAACTGGTAGCTAGGACTTATTCTGTTGCCAACTACTGCATCAAAGCCTTTATTACATAATATTACCTGACTTTATGAATGTCTTATGTAGAACACACCAGAAATCACCTTTATTGATGCTTTGTCTAAATATATATTTGGCAACATTCAGTTTGATTTATCCTACAGAAGAGAACCCAATGTTTTTCTTCTAAAGTGGCAGCATATGAATGTATGCTACTATTCTCTGTCCTGTTTTCTTTTATATTTATTAACTTTGCTTGTTAGTATTATTCTAGACTTAAAGACTTTGATCATTTTTAACCTCTGTTTTCTGAGAAACATATATTTAACAACTACAGAACGCCCTATGTTGCTTTAGTTTATATCCCGTTTGTTTTAATAAGAGATTTTATAATTTATTTTTAAAATAAACTTGCTTTGCTTTTACATCCAAGAATATGGAAGAATGTTTTAAAGTCCCCATGTGGAGGTGTGTGTGTGTTTGACCATGTGTATGTGTGTGTATATGTATGTGTGTGTGCAAATGTGCATGTGTGTGTATTTGTCTGTGCTTGTCCATGCATGTGTGGTATGTGTATGTATGTGCACATGCACACACACACACACATGTGTTCATGCATGTGCGGTGGGTGGGTGTGTCCATGCATCTACATGTGGAATCTAAAGGCCACTGTCTTTCTCTATCACTCTCTGCTTTTATTTTTTGAGACCAGGTCTCTCACTGACCCCAGAGTTTGTTGTCTCAGCTCACAAGCCCCAAGGATCTGCCTGAATCCACCCCCCCATCCTGCCCCCCATGCTCACTGCCCACCCCAGGGTTACATAAGTACACTGCCACACCCAGATTTGATGAGGGTGCGGAAACTCTGGACTCAGACCATCACTCCTGCATAGCAAACCTCGACCCACTGAGCCATCTCCATCCCCCTGGCTCTTCGGTGCTTTCTTGAGACTGCTATGTAGTCTAGGCTGGCCTGAAATTGGTTACAAAGCCCACGGTGGCACTGAACCTTCAACCTTTCTGCCCCAGCCTCCGGAGCAGGGGAATTACAAGCATGTGTCACCACACCCGTTGTAAGATTTCTCATACTATCACAAGAGAGCATAAACCCAGGCACGTTTGCATGTATATCTCAAGTGGGCGTAATCCCTCTTGACGGTTCCTTGCAGATCGCAGCCTTGGAATGTTAACGGGAATTTCACACAAGTAGGATTTACGCTGATTGACCCCTGTACAGTGGACCTCCCTTCTCTCATCTCTTTCCTCTCCTCTCCTCTCTTTCTCTTCTCATCACGTTCATTTTCTCCCCATCCTCATCCTTGCCCGATCTCCTTTCTTTCTCCGCCCTCCCTCTCCCACTGCACGTGATGAGGTGTTCTCACAAGCCTTCTGGACAAGCCAGCCTCTGAGGGCCTTCCTCCTGAGAAATTGGGCGGCTGTGGCAATGCCTCTGAAGCCCTATTTTTACACTCCTGTTTGTCCGGAGTCTGACGTGGTTTATCACGGTCTCTCCAAAGGCCCATTGTTCAGCACTCCAAGAAGAATGTTGTTATATGGACTGTCAGTGCGTCAGCCCGGTTCTCTCCGGAGCAGCTCTTGGATGAAATTAGACAATTTCCATTAGGAGACTGTGCGTTATTAGTCCCTGGTGCCAAACTGGAGAATGAGCCAAGATGACTATTTCTGGCCCGGTTCACCTCAGGAAGGAACCTTCTTGGCTTTAATGGGATTTTGCTATTGTTGGTTGCCTTCTGTTTGACACCAGGCCAGCCGGAGCTTGGAAATTGTTTAGAAAGCTGCAGTGAAATATAAGGGAGCCCCAGCCATTTGCTGAGGCACATTCCTGCACAGTGTTTATTTTGAAGAAAGGAAAAAAAATATATTGTCCTTGGCAGACAACAATTAAAAAAAGAAAAGAAAGAAAACAGTAACTTGACTCTCTGACCGTATGCTTCTTGTTGCCAGTTGTGTTTAAAAACTCCCTGCTGGTATCAGAGAAATTCACACCGAAGCAATAAATCTCTCGTAATATTTATAAGCATCTTCATTACCCAGATTCATTACAGATCCAGGAAGATGTTTAAACTCATGGAGGCCTTCAGGGTTGCTGAAACTGTCGGGAGAGGATGTGTGAGGAGAGGAACATGGAGAGAACATTCCAGACTCGTGCTGATCCTCACTGGGACCACAGACAGGAAGTTTGCAAAACCTCCCTTGCCTTTCCCTCTAGTCAAAATGTCCCTCCCGTGGCTGGGGACACAGCTCTGTTGGAAGCATGTTTGTCTAGCTTGTGCAAAGCCCTGGGTTTGTTCCCCAGTACTGTGGACACAGAGCATGGTAACCCATACCTGTATCCCAGAGTTCAGGAGGTAGAGGCATAAGGATCACAAGTTCTTGCAAAGCCAGGCCACTCCAGAGAAGACCAGGTCTCAAAATAAATATATATAAATTAATAAATAAATAATAAATAAGCCTCTGCCTCTCCTATCCCGGGAGCAGAACCTTTGTGAGCCCAGCAGAGTTGCTGACTGATTGAGAGACAGCATCTTGAGCCTTAAGGATCCTTTGATGACACTGGTGGTCGTTTGGGGGGTGGTGATGAAGGCAGATCATCATTATAATTTGATTTTGGAGCAGGAGTTGTCTACTTAGGGCACAGCTATTATAAAATCTTCTGCTAAGTATACTGACATTCTTGGATGAAACTAGAATCCCTAAATAACTTTCTTACAAACCCTCTTGGTACCAAAGCCTTGGCCTTTTTTTTTTTTCAATCAATCCCTATGGGCCTAAAGTGTATGTGCGAGAAAATGGAAGCTGGCTGAAACAAAACAAACAATTATATATATAAAAAAAAGTAAGGTGGGGTCCGAGTAGACAAGCATTGAAACAGCCATCAGATTCTATTACGAAAGGGCCTCGATTGAATAGAGATGCCGTTTCCCACGATGTTTAATGATAACATCTTTACGTCTAGAAGCCAATTCCATCCATTGACATCCAGGTCTCTTCAGACTTGTTGCTTCCTTTCACTTAATGAGGCGCTAGCCTTGGCCTTTTCCTCTTTAGCTCTTTCAATAAATAATACCTACAATTAAATCTTGACTGTCAACAACAATGGGGAACAGGGGAAACAGAGATAATTAGAAGATAATACCCCAAGTCAGCCACCAAGTCGGTTTTAGACACAAATGTCACCTCTTTCCCATGTGATCTTTTATTGCAATTGCTGATCCACAGCCAAGGCAGACTGTTGGGCGGTGTGTGAGCCGAGAGCGAGAGGAAACGTGCACAGAACTCCAAAGCCCAAGCTGCCTCATTCTTGCCTAGAAACTGGGGCTGTGCTCTCACCCGAAGGCGGCTAAGATGTGCTCAGCACTAGGAACAACCTTGACATGCTGTGCAGAATAAGAAGACAGTCCCCAGATGCCAGCCACATAGTTCTCTTCCTGTGAGTGCACGTGCATCTGGGGAGGTATAGCACTCCTCTGACTAGGTTAGATTATGTAGCAAAAATGAAGATTTCTCAGCTGTACTTGAGGCCCTGGGTCAGGTGACTTCTCAAGCCAGAGGGAGATTATCATGTGTGGGTCTCACTACATCAGGAGGGCATCTTTAACAGGAAGCTAGTATGTCCTTGGGAGAGAGAAACACTGTACTGATTAATCTTGATTGTCAACTTGACAGCAAATACAATCACCCAGTACACAAAACTCGGGGCGTATCTGCGAGAGAGTTTCTATATTAGGTTAACTGATGTGGGACAATCCACAGTAAGCATGGTAGCATCATCCCATGATCCAGGGTTCTGGGCTGGATAAAAATGAGAACGTGGGTCTGGTGAGATGGTTCATCAGGAAAAAAATCACTTGCCACACAGACTTGGCAGCCTGAATCCAGCCCGACAGCAACAGAGAATCAACTCGTGAAAGCTGCCACTTGAGATCCAAGTTTGCTAACACACATGCACACACAGACACACAGACACACACACACACACAATTGTGAATAAATAAAATGTAAAAGGAAAGTGAGCTGAGCAGGAGTCCCCGCTTCTCTTTCCTGGGTGCTACTACAATAGCATTAACTGCCTCAAGCTCCTGCTGCTGTGACCTCCCCTCTATGGTAGGCGATACCTTCAAACTGTGAGTCAAAATAAGACCTTGCTTCCTTCACCACCTTCCTCATGTATTTTGCCACATCGATGACAATAGTGACTAATACTCCATGTTAGTGAGTTTGAGCTGCCAGGGTAAGGTGGGATAGACTGGGGTGTTTTATAAACCCGGGGTCTTTATTCCTGTGAACTCCTGAAACTAGAAGTCAAAGATCATGTGTCAGCAAGCCAGCTTGTCTCTGCTAGATTGTGTCACTATTGTCGCTAACCCAACTCTACCGAACTGGACTTCTTGTGGATCCGTGAAGTGTCTGTGAGTGGATCGAGCTGTTGCTACTGACCTGTGAACCGAACAGTCAATTTCCAGACAACACAGATGGGAGTTGCTCTAAAGAACCTTTCTAAACAGGTCCACGTCCCTTGTGTCCTTTTTTTCCCACTACCTCTGGTGGGTGGCAGGCTAAAAGGCAGGTTAAAGCGTTTAAGAACCATCGTTAAAAAGTGAGATCTTAAAAAATTAAAGTTACACGGTGCCTCTTGGAGAGTTATCTGATCTCCTTGGCTTGGCCTTGAGCAGGGAACCACAGTTGTGAGTTTACCAGTCTCTCCACGTTCAGAAGACAGCATTATACAGCTTCCTCTGCATGCCCCCCTCTTCCTGCTCCCTCTCCAGCTGTGTTCCCTGATCCCTGCAGGGATCTGAGCTATGGCATTATGATCAGGTTTTCAGTACCAAGCCTCCTACAAAGCAGTTCTCAACTCCAGCCAGAAAGCAGTCTGATACCCCTATAATCTTCCTGCCATTATTACATCAGTGAGAACATTTTGCAAGGCAGGTCAGCAGTATGGTACTCAAGTTTACTGCTGGGCAATACTATTAATGGCTTTCTTTCCTCATTTTTCTTTTGTTTGTTTGTTTTGAGACGGGGTCTCTCCCTGAAGTCCTGGCTGTCCTGGAACTGACTAGGTAGACCGGGGTGGCCTTCAGCTCACAGAGATCTACCTGACTCTTCCTCCCAGCTTCTGAGATTAAAGGCATGTACCACCACATCTGACCCGACGTTCTTTTAATAGACAGTGGAAATTACACATTTGAGAACATACATTCCTATTTGAAATTTATGAATGGCGTGATTTGGTCAAATTGTGTAATCTCTGTGATGCACACTTTAAAAAAATGGGGAAAATAAGGACCTGGAAGGGTAATGCACACTGAGGATCCCGGCACTTGGAAGACAGAGGCAAGAAGATCATAGCTGTGGGACCAGTCTTGGGCTACATAGCAAGACCCTGTCTCAAAACAGAAACCAAGTGGGAAAAAGAAATGAATAACATATACAAAGCACCTGTCCCAGGGACTGGAATGCACATCGCTAAATACATGCATTTTTTCCAATGGTGCAGCGCTGCTAGACCATGTGGGCTCATTCTGTCTCCGGTGCTTACTGATGAATCATTTCCCTTATTTTTGCTTCTGTGTTATCATGAATGGGATGAAAATAGCATTGACGTTTGTTATGTAGAGCTTTAAAAATTCTTATCCTTTGAGAATTTCAAACACGTATACAATGAAATATGATCATATCCACTACCCAGTTTTCTTCTTTAGCACCACCCCACACATCCAGACTGCCATAATACACCCCTCTATCAACTATCAGCTTTCTGTCTTCTAATTAGTCCAGTGATTGCTGCCCATAATTTCATGGCTATCAGCCCATGCATGGGAGCCCAGGCAACTTGTCAATGGCCATATCCCCCAAAGAAAACAATTCTCCTCCCCTCCACAGCTATCTGCTATCAGTGTCCCTCTTAAAACTGGAGCCTTGTGAGCTCTTCCCACATCCGTTCTGGGACTTTGAGTGTCCTGATTTTGTGCAGGTCTTGTGGAGATAACCACAGCTGCTGTATGTATAATAGTCATGCCTCCTTCTTCTTGTTCTTGTTCTTGTTATTATTGTTGTTGTTGTTGTTGTTGTTTTTCTTCTTGTTGTTTTCTTCTTATTCTTGCTCTTGTTCTTCCTCCTCCTCCTCCTGTCCTCCTCCTCTTCCTCTCCTATGGCATTCCCTGAGCCTTGTCAGAGGGTGCGGCTAAGCACTCACACTTGGTTTTAAAGGTATTTTGACCACTTCTGAGTCTCTGTGTTGACTGCTACCCACTATAAAGAGAAGCTTCTCTGATCAAGATTAAGAACAGCCCAGATTGGGGGTTGGAGAGATGGCTCAGCAATTAAGACACTTCCAGAGGTCCTGAGTTCAAATCCCAGCAATCACATTGTGGCTCACAACCATCTGTAATGAAATCTAATGCCCTGTTCTGGTGTGTCTGAAGACAGCTACAATGTACTTAAACACAGTGAAAGAAGGAAAGAAGGAAAGAAGGAAAGAAAGAAAGAAAGAAAGAAAGAAAGAAAGAAAGAAAGAAAGAAAGAAAGAGAGAGAGAGAGAAAGAGAAAGAAAGAAAGAAAGAAAGAAAGAAAGAAAGAAAGAAAGAAAGAAAGAAAGAAAGAAAGAAAGAAAGAAAATGAAGGAAGGAAGGAAGGAAAGAAAGAGAAATAAAGAAAGAAAAGAAAGAGAAAGAAAGAGAGAGAGAGAAAAGAAAGAAAGAAAGAAAGAAAGAAAGAAAGAAAGAAAGAAAGAAAGAAAGAAAGAAAGAAAGAAAGAAAGAGAGAGAGAGAGAAAAGAATAGCCCAGATCTATGGCCTGCAGTGGTCAGAATGAGAATGATGGTCCCCAAAGGCTCAGACACTTGAGTGCTTGGAAGTGTTGGGAGGGATTAAAGAGGTGTGACCTTGTGGGAGAAAGTGTGTCATTGGTGGAGGTGTGCTCTGAGGCTTTAAAAGCCCACATCCATTCACAGTTAACTTGCTCTGCCTCATGCCTGTAGATGGAGATATTAGCTCTTAACTAGGGTTCTAGCGCCATGCCTGTCTGCCCACCTTCTGCCATGCTCCCTGCATGATGGCCATGGGCTTCAACCCTCCGGAACCCTAACCCCAAATTAAATGCTTTCTTTTGTAAGTTGCCTTGGTCATGGTGTTTTGTCACAGCAATCAAAAACTAAGCCCGGGTCTAAACATAAATACTTAGAATGCTTTTTGGCAACATGGCCATTAGCAAAACAACAGTAGGTTCCATGCAAGAGCCTACGATCTTTTAACTGGTGCAGCAGGTCTTGTATGAATCAAATTTGAAAAGGCATTGCCGTCTGCCTGGTACACTGTCCTGTCAGTGGCTGTCCCGTAAGCTTGGGGTGTTACCACACATCCATGCCCATTTCTCAAACTGGGCTCTTGACGCTTTCTTTTCTGCGTCTCTCGGATGTGGACTGGATTCCCGAGACTGCACCACTTGGCTCCTCATGTTCTGGTGGTGGAAGGAACAACACACATTCCTTTCTGTCCAGATCCGTGCTTTGCATTAAGAGGGCAGGTGCCATGCCTGGCTGAGCTCTACGATCTTCTCAGGGTCTCCCCCATTCCCTTCCATGTCATAAATGACTAAGAACTGAACTGTTAGAAATTAACTGAAGAATTAGAATCACATAGACACAACTTGGGCAACCCAAGAAATGGCAGTGGCCCTTTGACAGATCAACTCAGACCTCAGCAGTGTCTCAGGTGTGCTTGAAATACCCCCACATCAGAGCTGCCCATCGATCAACTGGGCATTTATACTCTAGAAACGCACACAGCTTTGGTGCTACATACAGAGGATAGATCCCTACCCTCAGGAAGCTTTGCATCATGGGGGAACTTTCTTCCTGGTTTGGAAATCCTTGTTATTCTAATGTCACAAACCCCCTGCTTCAGCTCCACTCACACCCCTCGAGGACTTAGAAAATTCACCAGGACAGCTGCCTGCCATCCTTAGCCACACGACCCTCACATATTGAACACCCATTAGTGTCACCCCTCAGCCCTTGCCTTTCTTAAAACTCTGTCTCCAAAGCCGGAATATTGATGGTAATGGGGCTGGTCGGGTGACGGTAAGCAATAAGTCATTAACATGGTGGCACAGAGCGATGAGGAGGCCGGGACACAAGGCCACGCAGCGCTCCCTGGCAATCTATTCATTTTCCAAGGGAAAACAATTCCCATCAGAGCTATAAAAAGAACGTTGTAGGATAAAGCATGCCTCTCTCTGCTCCGGCTATTTGTTTTCAGTGAGGGCCCGGGCACTGGCCTGCCTCCTCTCAGCCTTTTAGCATAGCACATTTCTCATCTGTTCCTTTGTTCATGCTGGGTCATTTTCATTGTCTCCTGCTCAGAAATGTATGATAAAGATCTAGCTTCACGGCATTCGGAAAATCCACTATTCAACAAAGGAACCTGCCATTGTGCCCAAGCACTTCAAAACTCTCCTGGTATCTTATTTTTATTGTTTCTTTTCTTTTTTGTCAACAGCATGAACAATGTGCTTTGCATCCCAGACTATCTGTGGGAAAATGCACTTCCCATTGCTTGGATCCCAAGCTGCTGACCACTGGCAAAGATCTACAGTAATTCATGCTAAGCTTTGTTAAAAAAAAAAAATGCTTTAAATTCTTTTCTCTTCTAAACAGAATACAACAGCCGCTGATGGGGGTCTAAATGCAGGCATTAGCACTGAGACTCAAGACACTTCAACTAAATTATTATTCTTCATCTTGTCATATCGACTTATCATTATTCATAAGGTGTAAATAAAGGTTGATGTTTAGAAAATGTTATTATAAACAAGGTCTGAAAAATTCCTACATTCTTGTAAGAAAAGCTTGATGTGTCCACCAGATAGATACCACAGCAAAGGACAGTACAGGCAATTAAATGAGGGTAGATTTAAGACTGGGGCTTCACCGTTCTTCACATTACATAGGGTCAGTTTTATCAGAACAAGTTTTACACACACACAGAGAGAGAGAGAGAGAGAGAGAGAGAGAGAGAGAGAGACAGAGAGAGACAGAGAGAGACAGAGAGAGAGAGACAGAGAGAGAACATATTACAGGTCTGGAATTCAAAGAAATCTTACACATGTCCATAAACTGTAAGCTTATGGGAAACAGTCAAGTAGCTTCCTGTGATCTAGCCACACAAGCAAAATGGTGGTTCTAGTAAAGGCACCTCTTCTGAGCTTTCTTCAGCTCCATCACAATGCACAGAGGTCATCCAGGCGAGCACCTAGACGATCCGGCAAGGACAGGGAATGTTCCGAGATTACTCGTCCTGCTCACTGCCCAGCTACTCTGCATTCTATGAGTAGATTGAGAAATTAAAAAAATAAAGACTCCCTCCTTGGATACCAGTGGCAACCAGCTACACTGATCATATTGCCCTGTTCACA
This sequence comes from Apodemus sylvaticus, assembly GCF_947179515.1. NCBI lineage: Eukaryota > Metazoa > Chordata > Mammalia > Rodentia > Muridae > Apodemus > Apodemus sylvaticus. The sequence continues at coordinate 92,221,552 of NC_067483.1, forward strand.
TCACATACTCATTATGAACCCTCGTAAGGCTTCCTCTTATTACATTCCTAGTTTCTTCCTTTCTTTGACCCTTCCAGACCCACTTTCATTGCATCCCCTGGTCAGCATCCAGAGGATGCATCCGTGATTCTCATCCTTTTTTTTACAGCTTGTTCATAAGTTAGTAAGCTTTGAAATCTAGAACATGTTGCTAAAAGTGGTTATTGTTCAACAACAGAGATGCTTGGGGGAGCTCATCACTAGGCAACATTGTGACTGTCAGAACATCATAGAAAACACTGACCCAAACCTAGATGGCAATAGCCTGTTTCACACTGAGTCTGTCTGGTATAATCTATTCCTCAAGTCCACACCCTGTTCAGAATGTCACTGCACTGGAAACTGTAGACTGCAGCCGCACGGTGAAGATATTTGTGCGTCTAAGCATAGCCGGGTATGGAAAGTCACTGTAAAAGCACTGGGCAGTCGGAATTTTCCAGTTCCATTGTCTTGTAGGATCACCATTGCTTAGGGAGTCTGTCTTCAGACTAAACATTACCTCTGTGCGTGCGTCTTGTGGTTCTACCATGTTGAGTTCATATCTGTTAATGTTCTCCCTCCCTTATCCGTTCCCTTAGGAGTAGACACAAATTGTCAGTAATTACTATTTTAGTTTTCTTGTACTGAGTAACCAACCCTTTCCCCCCCAACCCCCCACTACTGATGTCACTGGTAATTTACCATTTTTATACTAGCTCAAAACAAGAGTAAAGCTCACATAGTACAAAATGCCCTTGAAGTTGTTTCCAAGATTCAGCGATCACTTGGATTTTTCTCAATATTCTTTGTTACTGTCTACACATTTCTAATTCTATGAATTCATTTTAAGCACTTGAGATTTATTATAAATTTCAACCGTTGTACTCCTAAATATCTCAGCAATGCATTCCCTCCAGAACAAAAGAAACAGTGCAGAAGGACGGTTCAGTGGCTAAGAGAACTTGTCTTGCAGAGGATCCAGAACTGACTCTTAGCACCCACATAATGGCTCACAACTATCCACAATTCCGGTTCCAGGGAATCTAATGCCCTCTGAGGATACCAGGCACACACATGGTGCACATACATGCATGCGGGCAAAACACTCGCACACAGAAAATAAACATAAAAAAACAATGTTTTTTTAAAAAGTCATATATGGTGATGTCTCCCTTTAATCCCAGCCCTTCGTCCAGGCAGTGATGGCCACGCCTTTGATCCCAGCACTTGGGAAGCAGAGGGCAGGCGGATTTCTGAGTTTGAGGCCAGCCTGTTCTTCAGAGTGAGTTCCAGGACAGCCAGGGTTATAGAGAGAGATCCTGTCTCGAAAAACCAAACAAAACAAACAAACAAACAAAAAATCCCAGCCCTTGTGAGGCAGAAGTAGGCAGATGTCTGTGAGTTCAAAGCCAGTCTGGTCTACATAATGAGTTCCAGACCAGCCAAGGTTACATAGTAAAACACTCTTTTAAAAAATTCAAAACAAAAACTATTATGAATCGTGTTCCATTATAAAATTATGAATATTACACATTGAAGCATACTGCTAACTAATCCAAAATGCATATTAAGATTGCATCCTGGGCCCCAGTAAAGGAATAAAGCAAGTTCCCTCATGAACCAAAACCCAATTCAGACCATGTCTTGAACTGACATCTCTTCTCTTTGTTTTTAAATGTTATTGTACTTTCATTTTTAATTTCAATGGTATTCTAACTGGTATGTAGAATATATAACTTATGTCTAGTGTTGCAGTAACAGGTGATGTCTCCATACATTGTGTGTCTGTTTTCTCTTTAATTTCGGGTGGTTGCTCAAATTTTCCTCATATTTTCACTCCTTTGAAGAATATAGACGAGTTATTTGTAGACTGGTCTTCAATTTTTGTCTTAATTTGCACACATGTGCATCTCTGTATGGGTATGTGCGTGCATGTAACCATTCCTATGGAGTGCCAGGTTCCCTGGAGTTATAAATGGTTATGAGCCACCCAGGAGGGGTGCTGGGAATCAAATCCCAGTCCTTTGGAAAGGCAGCCAGTGCCCTTAAACACTGAATCTTCTCTACAGCCTCATCATCACTTTATGCTTATTACAAATTTGATTGTAAAGGTAGAAATCTACTCTGAAGCTAAAATGGCTATCACTTTACATAGGTTAATGACAGCCTAAATTTAGCTTCAATATAGTTTTCACCTGTTTCCACTGTAGGTGGAACTTTGAATGATCCCCTCTTGCACCCGGGGGTTCTGGATTCATCTTAGATTTCCTTTCCCACCCTGGAAACAGCCTTTCCTCCAAGGAACTCAGATTTGCTTAATGGAAGGTGATCACCCATTACATGCCATGATTTCTAAGTCCTCTGAGAACTCACAATACATACACATATATATGTGTCTATTATCATACTGATGTGTGTATTCATATTTGAATACATATAATATAAATTATATGCATACATATAATCTACATATGTGTGTGTTTTAGGCAGTCATGATCATAGCATATGTAGGGAATATTTTCATATATGTATATAGCTATAGCTATCCTATTGATAATATGCCAATATCTCTAATATCAGTTTAGTAACACGGGCACATCCTATATTTTGCTATATTTATATCCAACAATGGGAAGTCTCTTATTACCCTTGATAAAGTCACTAACACACTAACCCATACCTCTCCAAATAAGCTAATTTAATTAATGTTTGTTTCTAGCTCTTTTTTCTATAAACTTGCCAAAAGTAGATACATAAATTCTAAGTGTTCAGTTCCACAGGCAGTGACAAACTCATGCACTGGTCTCTCTCACACAACTCTCAGGATAGGCCACAGTCCCACCATTCCAGAGAGTCACCCCCCGCCCCACGGCCAACTGTCTTCCCACCAGCAGCAGCCATTTTTAATCATTTTCACTGTTGATTCTTGTCTCTCAGCACATGATGGGTCTGAATCGTGCAGGATTTTCTCCTGTCTGCTTGAGTTTTGTTCCCAACAAGATGGAGAGTTTGGTCCAGCGTCCTGCATGTTGACAATTCTTTCCTTTTTATTGAATGGGATGCTATTGTAGGACACACCAAGTCTGCCTCATCTATAAACCTTTAAGCTGTTTTCAGCTGTTGGGCCTTATGAATAGCATTCTCACAAACACGCTTGTGAAACTCTTTCTGAGGGCATGCTTCCTCTCATTAATCTCCAAACTATTTCTTTTGTTTTCTTAATGGCCTCTATTGTTTTTTCCCATGTCGGCGATTTCTTATCTCTACATTTTCTTCCTAGTATTTTCTATGAGTTTAATTTCTCTTCTTCTAGCTTCATAAAGTAGAAACTTGGACTTTATTATAGGACCTTCACCAACATGTGCATTATAATGATAAATACATATATAGTTATATATATTCATATATATCTTTATAGTTTATCAATAATGATTTCCAATCTAATGCTAATTAGATTGGATGCTAATTAAATTCTAATCTAATTACAGCAAGAAGGTTCCAATCTTTTGAAATGTATTCAGGTTTAATGCATAATCCCACACATCATCCCAGCAAACTTCCAGATGCATCTTGAGGGGTTTTGGGTTTTGTTTGTCTGTTTGTATGGTTTGTTTTTGGTTTTTTTGTTTTGAAATAGGTTTCCAATATCCCAGGCTGCCTCAAACATGCTATATAGCTGAGGATGCCCGGTGTTGTCGTCGTCTTCTTCTTCTTCTTCTTCTTCTTCTTCTTCTTCTTCTTCTTCTTCTTCTTCTTCTTCTTCTTCCTCTTCATCCCTTCCTCCCTTCCTCTTCTTCTTCCTCCTCCTCTTCCTCTTTTTCTTCTTCTTCCTCCTCTTTCTCTTTTTCTTCTTCTTTTGCCTCTTCTTCCTCTTCCTCTTCCTCTTCCTCTTCTTCTCCTCCTCCTCCTCCTCCTCCTTCTTCTTCTCCTCTTCTTCTTCCTCTTCTCCTCCTCCTTCTCCTTCTCCTCCTCCTCATCCACCACCTCCTATCCCCAACCTCCTCCTCCTCCAATTCCTCATCCTTCTTCCTTTCCAGATAATTTTATTGCTAGGATCACATATATAAGGTCGGGGGAGGAAATGTGGGATCCAATCCCCAAAGCCTGGGGATGAATAAGTTAATAGACAGTGCACAGAGATGGCACAAGTTAGGAGGCTCTCCCCTGCCTGGAATATTCCCCACCCACCGCCCAGCTCAGGTTTCCTGGAGAAACCTGGAATAGACTTTCTCCACTGTTCTCTTCTATTTCAAACCTGTCTATTCATCTGCCCCTTGACCTCACCTATAAGACTCAGAAGCAGGTCTAGCACTTTTCATGAGCCTCTTTCTAGTAGGGACCAACAGGCAGGAGAACATAGGCTACATTCTAGATCAGTCTCTGCCAAGCCTAACCTCTTTTTCATGCCTCAGGAAGATGGGTCCTAACCAAGGCCTCCACACCTTCAGATGGGTGGTCCCACTTCCATAACTAACTCAGACAATTCTTCATGAAGTTGTGAACACAACCGGCAAAATAAATCCATGCCTACATCTACATCAAAATAAATCTCTGCGGCGTCTACATCTTAGTCTGTGAGTCCCGTGGCAGGGATGAAGGAAAACTAAGATACACCAAGCCTAAAGGGTGCGCTGGCCGTGTTGTGTGGATGAACGTGAACTGCTCCTCTTGTCTCTGCCTCCCAAAGAGCTGGGATCACAAGGACTCGGCACCACCCTGATTTATGAGATGCTGGGAAATGAACCCAGGGCATTGTGCACACTAGGCAGCACTCTCCCAGCTGGGCTCCAGCCCCAACTCCAGGCATGCACTTGACAGTCAATGCGCAATCTCTAGGTGCTGCCATAAATGTCATTTAGATCAAGACAGACTAATCTGTTGTCTAGAGCTCCCCTAATCTCTCAGCTTTATCTTGAGTTCTGACAAGTTGTTTTAAATTCTGAACGAGAGGTAAAAAAAAAAATGTAACCAATTCTAATTGTGGAGTTTTGGTTTATTGCTTCCACTAATTCTGCCAACTTTGTTTCATGTATTTGGTAGCTGTTACAGCATTCATACATGCTTAGTAGAGTTCTTATATTTTCTTGATGAATACATGTTTTATTTATTATGAAACTTCCTTTCTCTGGCCTGATGTCTAACCTTGAGTTATGTTTCACCTGACATTAGCATATTGATCACTTATAATGACTTCAGCTTTCCTGTGCCTCTAGCTTATCATTGTTGATTGTATACTCTCCATCTGTGTCTTATCCCTAGAGTATCAGTCTTGGAGACAGTATAGAGCTTACTTTGAACAGTCATATATTTTAAAGAAATTAAGAAGGGCATAAAAGACCTCTCCAACCCAGCCAGGGAGTTCTTTATTTTTTGTCTTATATATTTTTCACATCCAGAGTTTCCATTTGGCCCAAAGTCCTAAGTTATTCCCTGTGTCATGTTTCCAATATCCTTTATTCAGACTTTGAAGCCATTTACTAACTTTAATTTACTTGCCTGTTCTTTTTGGTCCATTAACTCTGCTTCCTCTGGTTTTTGGCCTTTCTTTCATGATGCTTGTGTACTTCACGTTCTCATTGTTTCTTCTGAGTTCATATCCCCGGAGACTGCTAGCTGCCTTCCCTGTACTGGTGGTACGGACCTTGGCAGGGGGTCAAGAGCCTCTACTCTAGAGTTTGTGGCCTCCTAGTGAGTTGCGAAAGCGGGTGTGTCTCAAGGTACCACAGCTGACAATGTAATTCTGCTTTAAGCACACCTATGCAGACTGCTTCTTCTGGGGTTGTCTGGAACCTCCACCTCTGCACCGCTCATTCCCAGGGGTGACCTTTCCCTCTGATGACTGCCAAGACCTAAACGCTGCTGGGTGTTTTGGTGAGGGAACAGTGAGAGGAGACTGTCCAGCTAGCCGCGGCTTTTCACCACAGCTGGGATCTAGGATTGCATTTTGTAGACTCTGAATGCACGACTAATTCCCTGCTCTATATAGTATATGTAATAGATAGTTGTCTACCCATGTGAACGTAGCTGAAGGGGGAAAACACCAAGTTTTCTTGATTTGGGTGTGTTCCCTTTAAATAAATGAGTCGTTGTAGCTGAATTTGATATGCTTTCCATAGAAGAAATAAAACAAGACACGAACCCAAAGAAGTCGACTGTAACAAGTGGAAATTTTGAATAAGTCAATTAATGAGATTCACTGAGTGATGAAAAATAGTATATGAGGCAAGCATTTAATCCCAGAGGAAATAGATTTTATAGAATTAATGATACTGATGCCAGATTTTTGGCCCTTGAGGGATTATTTCCCAGCCCCAGTTGGTCTCCTTGCCACGCCCACATCCCATCGCCCCGCCCACATCCCTTGCCCTGCCCACCCCTGTGCCCCTTGCCCAGAGTTCCAGCTAGAGAATACTGCCCTGTAAACAGACAGGGACTGAACTCAACTTACAAGAACTGAAATGCGGATAAATACACCAATAGTCAACGTGTTATGGAAAGCAGGTTAGCTCTGGTGTGGTCTGTGTTCAGGAAGAAGGCGATTTCCCAAAGTGACACCATTTATTCGTGTTCTCTGCGATGTTCAGAGGTCTGGCTACTCCTCTAAGAGAGGTGCGCTCACATTTGCTCTTGTTTTTGAGTGTCTGTTTTACTCCCTGTCAGAGAAGGTAGTCTCCAAGGGACCCCTTTGCTGCCACGAAGCAGAGTCTGTGCCGGCCGGAAGTAACTGTGGAGATCGGTTACCCGCCTCTCATTTTACAGTGAGGGAAACAGGCCTGTCTTCCTAATGACCACACATCTTTGGGTCCTAGAGAGTGGTTTTATCCCTTTCGTCCTGCATTATTTTATTTTATTTATGTTGTGTTTGAGCACATCTGGGAGCTGGTGTGCACATAGACTAGAAGGTGGAGCTCTGTGCTTTGCCCTATCCTTCTCTGCCTTAGTCTTTCAAGACAGGGTCTCTTGCTGGGTGGTGGTGGCACACGCCTTTAATCTCAGCACTTGGGAGGCAGAGGCAGGCGGATTTCTGAGTTCAAGGTCAGCCTGGTCTACAGAGTGAGTTCCAGGACAGCCAGGGCTATACAGAGAAACCCTGTCTTGCAAAACCAAAAATAACCAGGGTGCGGGAGGGTCTCTCCATGAGCTCAGAGTGACGCTGGCAGTCAGGAAGCCCTGGCAATTCCCACGTCCCACACAGCCCCGGCATTACAGGTATGGATGCACAACCACACTCAACCTTTTACACGGATGCTAAGAAGTTGAACTTGGGTTCTCATGACCCACAGTCATCTCTTTAGACATCTTGGCTTTTTATTTTTGACAGTCTTTCTATATCGTCATACTTAGCTTCCTCTGAGTACTGAAGTCACAGGCCTGCATTTTGACAAAAGGGTTTCCAAGGCCAGAATTGAGGGGCGCCTCTGAGGGCCCCAGAGGACCCTTCTTTCCTCCACCACAGCCCTGAATGATACACAGATATCAGGATTTTTGCCTACCTGTCACTGTTCTTTTCCTGAGCCACCATGTTGTGCCAGCTCTGCGGTATGCTGGGCAGATAGAACTGGAAGGAATGGTTCTAGTAGCCCAGTAGGTGGCAAGACGCAGCACAAGAAATCATGAGCAAGCACATGTCTTTAACCTCAGCACTAGGGAGGCAGAGGAAGGTGGATGTGGTGGTTTGTATATGCTCTGCCCAGGGAGTGGCACTATTAGGAGGTGTGGCCTTGTTGGAGTGGGTGTGTCACTGTGGGCATGAGCTTAAGACCCTCACCCTAGCTTCCTGGAAGTCAGTATTCTGCTAGCAGCCTTCAGATAAAGATGTAGAACTCTCAGCTCCTCCTGCACCATGCCTGCCTGGATGCTGCCATGCTCCCACCTTGGTGATAATAGACTGAACCCCTGAACCTGTAAGCCAGCCCCAATTAAATCTTGTCCTTATAAGACTTGCCTTGGTCATGGTGTCTGCTCACAGCAGTGAAACCCTAACTAAGACAGTGGAGCTCTGTGAGTTCAAGGTGGTTTACACAGTGAGTTCTAGGCCAGATAGGGCTATAATGTCAGATATTCCTCCCTCACCCCCTCCGTGTGTGTGTGTGTGTGTGTGTGTGTGTGTGTGTGTGTAAAATCATGACTACCTGCCTAGTGTACTACCTGCATGGTGGAGTTCTATATGGGCTCTGTGGAAGAACCAACAGCAGACACGTAGCCCAGCAGGCACTGATCACAGCATTCTGCTGGCCCTTCTATACACGTGTGTTGGGTCCTAGTCACCTGTCCTCCCCAGCATCCCACAATGTCCACTTGTGGGATGTGACAAGTCAAAAAGGCAGGAGTGCATGACAGGTTTTGAAAATGCAGCACAGAATGATAAAGAATTTTGTGTCCTAATAGACAGATAGACAGACAGACAGAGAGAGAGAGACAGAGAGACAGAGAGACAGCAGCCACAGGCTAAATCTTATCCACAGACTTTAGGGTTTTATCCTAGATCATGTTTTTTCTTGTTTGTTTGGAGACAAGTTGATTTTAAATCTATTCATTTAATTTATGTATTTTGTGTGGCATGTGTGTGATGTGGTGTGGTGTGTGTGTGTGTTTGTGTGTGTGTGTATACCATGGTGTACATGTAGCAGTCAGAGGACAGCTCTATGGAGTATGTTCTCTCCTTCCACCTCATGGGCCCCAGGGATTGAACTCAGGTCGCCAGGTTTGCACAGCAAGCCCCTGCACCCACTGAGCCATCTCACCGGCCCATGCCCTGTTTTTCTTCCTTAAGTTGAACTACATCTGACTTTAAATTATTGGTGTTCAGCATCTCCTGCAGAGGGAGAGGAAATGATAACACTGCCTGTGACTTAGTTGACATCAGACTCTAAGATTATTAAGTTTTTATGTTGACTTGACTTTGCTCAAGGACACTCAGGTAGCTGTTGAGAACATTGTTTCTAGATGTGTCTGAGAGGGAGTTTCTGGAAGAGATGTCATATGAGTTGGTGGATGATAAGATCCACCCTCCCCAGGGCAGGCGACACCACCTGCTCTACCCAGAGCTTGCATGCAGCAGAGAGAAAAGGGAAATTTTGTGTTTTTCAGCAGGGATATCTATTTCCTCTTTTCTCTTTCTTCTGCCTCAGATGGTGGCCTCTTAAGCCTTCTGTCTGACTCTACTAAAATGCTAGCCTTCTCAATTCCTTAGCTTGCAAACAACAGAGGGTGGACCTTCTAGGCTTCCGTCTTTGCTTGAGTCAATTGCCACATGACTTCTCCCAGGTACACCCTAACGGGTCTCTTTCTCTGGAGACCCTGACTCACGTCAGCTCCCACTGGGCATCCATGAAATGGAGCTACTCTTGGTCCTGTCTCCCTTAAGACCTTCCCAAGTCCTCTTCTCTGGCTTATGTTATAGATCTTGGAGATTAAATCCTTGTTCTGGACATCCATAGACACCCCTGTAGAGAACAGCAGGCTCAGCTGGGAACCTAGGGAGGAGGACCCTAGTTCTGTGGGATTGTTGAAAGAATTATAATATGGGAAGAGGTAGATGAACCGTGCTAGGAAGGGGGCTAGGCTGGAGAGAAATGGCTCCTACGCTATCTGAGGACAAGGATTGCTGTTTCCAGTCTCATCCTGAAATTTTCAGCTAACCCTGGCTTCTCCTATGGGACTCGCACATTTGCCTCTTGGCTGAGTTTCATCCGTGAGAACCAGGGGTGTGAGAGCCACAGGGAAGCCCATGCTGTGATCCAGTCTCTACTTCCACCTAGGAAGAAGCTGAGTCTAAAGCGGAAGCGGCCATTGATTACCCTTCATCTGGAGCATCCACCCCATGCGGTCAGCTCGAAAGGACTATGTACATGAGCTACATGAATGGACTCATTGGTAGATATATGTGTGTATATACGAAGATATATGTGTGTACATACGGAGATATAGGGGCATATAAGGTGAAAGAAGAGGTTGTGAATTTGAGAGGGAGTGGAGGAAGGAAGGTGGGTAGAAATCAAGTAAATACAGTACTCGTGTATAAAATTCTCAAAAATTAAAAAATTATAAAAAGGGAGCAGGATCTTGGTGAAGGGGCAAAATCAAGATTCCAAACTACAGTCCCCTCTTTGTCCACTTGGCCACTGTCGCACCAGAGAAGTAACAGAGAACAGAATGAAAGGGAGACAGATGCGGGGACAGAGTGAGTTTCGGGGCCACAGTGCTCTGTGGGGACACTGTGAGGTGTGGAGATATGGTGAGGTGTTGGGGACACAGTGCCCCGTGGGGCAGCCTCTGCTGCTCCAATCACCAGAACCTGGGATTCAAGGGATTTCTTCTGTCTGGAGGAAATGTGTTTTTATAATCTCCTTTCTCTGGCTGGTGGGAAAGGAATCCTTCAAATCCCCAAGGAATCTTAGGAAAACTCCATCAGATTCTACCCTTCAGCCTGTCTGAGTCATAGTAACTATAATAAATTCAGAGTGTTTTCTTAGCATGTCTCTCGTTGGGTGGGAAGGGGGTGGTTTACAACTGTGCTGAGAAAGTGTGCACACTGCCGTGGCCTCATCCTGAGGCGTGATCTTAGCTGCATCTGCAAGTCCTGATGAGACATCTTCTACAGAATCCCCGAAGAAGGTGTTGGGATGAGGGAGCAGGGTTGAGTTGGGTTGAGTTGAGACTCTACATGGCCACATAACCCCGTCTGTAGAGGGCACTCATGCAAACAGCTCTCTCAGTTTGGAATACTCTCCTTCACTTCTGACCCCAACATCACCACACCTTCGCCCGTCTGAGGCTGTTCTCTTCCATGCTCAGCCAAAGTATCCTCCTGGTGCCCTGTGCGTCAGGTAGCTGACTGGTAGTTACCTACGCATGTGTCTCCTTGCTTATCTCCCTGTCTTGACCCCTCATATGCTCCATTTTTCTAGGTCTGCTTTGCCCATAACTAGCACAGTGGCGGAGTACAGTCGGTGACCCGTGAAAATTTGTTTTAAAGGTTTTATTTATTCTATATACAGCATTCTGCCTGCACGTGTGCCTGCAGGCCAGAAGAGGGCATCAGATCCCATTACAGATGGTTATGAGGATTTGTGGTTGCTAGGAATTGAACTCAGGATCTCTGGAAGAGCAGCTAGTGAGTGCTCTTAACCTTTGAGCCATCTCTGCAAGCCCCAGCCAATGAAAATGTAATAAAAGCCGCTGGGATGTTATCCTTACGGAGACAAACAGTCAGAAGCATCCACCTCTTGCCTTTCTCATCTCACAGGCACCATTTGGAGCATCTCATGTCCAAACTGAACTGCGCCTATTTAGAGGGATTCATTGGTAGGGCTTGAAACAGGCCGTCTAGACACTACTTCCCTTGGAGCTGCCTGAAGACATGAGTCACGTGCGTTGCACCCTCACTCCTAAGGACACATGGCTGAGAGGTACAGATACGTCCCACAGATGGAATACCGAGTTCTCAGATAGGAGGCCCAGAGTCTCAGGTGCCCAGCCTGAGGGGAGCTCCTTGGGGGAGCATGGGCTCTTGGTGGTGCTAAGGTTAATTGATTTCATCAAAGTAACAGTTTCCCATAACTCTCCAAAGTCAACATAAACCGTTCACAAACACAAGTTCTCCCAGTTTTGGGTGGGAACTCATTCCTACCCATCCTGCTGGTGGCTAGAGGCTTGAAGGCTAGTGGGCCCTGGCAAAGGGCTAACATTTAAGTGTTCTGCACACGGTAGAGTGCTTCACATACAATTTGTTGTTCGACTCCTGCAACATTACAGAGAACTTTGGTCCTATCACATGTTCTACAGACACCAGAGGGGATCTCCATGCCACCTTCCAGTCCCCTCTCTTGCCCCAGAGAGCCACGGGTTCTCCAGCTGAATCTGAGAAGTTGCTGTTAGAACTCTGGGGAGGGGAGCTTTTTCCTGCATACAGTCAGACCTCACTAGCTACCCCATCACCCCCATCATTGTGGGGCTACCCCATGATTTCCAGTTCCTGTCCAAGACGGGAAGGTCTCCACACAGCAACACTGGGGTTTTGTTGTCCATTTATTCTGTGGTTTGGATGCTGGAAATGGAACCCAGAGCCCCAATCATGCCAAATTCTACCCGGAACCACATCCCTAGCCCTCAGCAGTATTACTAAGTTCTATTGACCCCCAATGCCAGTGAACCAACATTTGGTGGCCAACATATATGTGTGTTTGGAAGGGACAGCCAGGCATCTAAACTGGTGCTCTTTCTCCTGAAGAACCGGGGCACTCGCCTGAGCCTGGAAAGAGCCTGCCCCCTGGCTGTTAGGGGCCCGTGTTCAGTGGTTGACTATATAAGAAAGTCTCTTACAGTAGACTAGGTAGGTTGAGGACAGATCAGGGAGGTAGGCCTGCTTCTCAAATCCAGAGTCCAGGCTACTGTCCCCAGAAGAGGACTCAAACACACCAGAGTCCTGGAAGCAAACAGAAGAGCAGCCGGGAGGAAGCGAAGGAAGTTGCTTATCTCATTTATTTACCCTTCCTCCTTCATTTCCTCTTACGCTCTTTCAGCAACCCGCCCCCCAGCCCCGCACCCCAGTTTCTGGTTTCCTGGCCACTGTTAGCCAATAACCTCCCACATTTGCATTCTCGGCCCCTCTCTGCTCCCATAATCTTTTCTCCAGGCTCTGCTGAGGGTCATATTTACCACCACACAGGATTTCCGTCGGTGATAACAGCAGGGCCTGGTCGTTCCAGAACTGCCCCATCTCCTTGCGAGTGTCTATTTTCAGCAAGGCAGGCATCTTAATTTCTCCCAAGAATGTGACATTCCTGAGGTGTCTAACCTATACCGGACCACCAAGTGAGCTTTCAGTAAGCAACACTGCCTTCCATCCCTGCGCGGCGCTCTGAATCAAAAGTTAAAAGAAAAACTCGGCCCTGCCTGGGTCTCTCTGTGTGCGGATGCCTCAAGTGGAGACATAAGTTAGTCTGGAGGCTTGTCCAGGGTGGGTCACTCACCCACAAATCTCTGCTCTGAGGACTGTGGGTCGGCATTTCCAATAGCCCTTAGGGCCCTAGGGAGGGCCTCTGCACACCGAGGAAAGGGATACAGCGCCCCCTCGTGGTCATTTCTCTCATCTCGGCAGCACAGGGCTTTTCAGTAAAAAAACAAAAACAAAAACAGTCATTCACAGGCAAGGTGTTTAACTTCTTGTTGAAGTTTAACATGCATTCAGAAAAGTGTACAGCTTCACTCGCCAAAACAACGAAATGGACACATTCAGGTAAGCCAAAGTCTGTATAGGAGTAGTTTCCTGGCCTGAGCACTTCCCCTCTCTTGCACAACCACCCCTCCCTTTCCCTCCTACCCCTACAGCCCCCACACAACCACACACCCCACACCCCGCCTCCACCTAGGGTAATTCCCTCTCATCCCCCCCACCCCCCGCCAGCCACTCAAGGTAACTGTCCTAGCGGCAGACTCGGATCAGTTTTGCCTTCTAGGATTACTTAAAGAAGCAGAGTTCCAGAGATGTGCGTGGATAAAAGACCAACTCGGTCTTACTCTACCATACGAAAGGCCAAGTACCTAAAGCCTGACTCAGAATTTTACTCGATTGATCAATCAAGTAAAATCGATCGTTCGAAAGGAAAGGATCTTCTGAGTGAGAATCACAGCTGTAGACAGAAGGCCCAGCTTGCAGGTGTAAAGAGATAACTATTGACGAGGAGCTGGGGGCCTGACCGGCCGGGCCTCCTGCAGGGCTCAGCTGAGCCTGCAGGGAAGCTGAACCGCACTTAGCATTTCTCACAAAGGAGGAGAAGAGTTCAAACCTGTCCCTCATTGTCAGCCTGCATATCTTTCTGTCCCTGCCCACCCCACCCCCATTCTAGAGACACCGTGTTTAGGCAAAACCATATCCTCTACCCCTAAACAAGGATTGCAGATCACAAGGACACCTGTCAATTGTTGCAATCTTTTAAACCAAAAGATTTGGCTTAAAAATGCCTCAAGGAGCCAGAGGTGAGGGTGCCCGTTGCTGAGCCCGACAACCTCCACGGGCATGCTGGGGCAAGCGTGTGCCCACCAATAAAGATATGATACACATCTAATAAATGAATAAAAAATTTAAAGTTTTTAAAAATTCCTATTAGCGACACTTAATACAGTCATAACACCAGACAACCCAATAACATGGTTTAGTCCTAGAAGATCTCACCACCCCAAAGAAACCCTGTGCTCACAACACAGGTAACTCCATCCTCAAAGCCAAGGTTAGGTGAGGGGGCCAGGGCTTACCAAGACGAGTATTGCACAGGCTCAAAGACCTCTCTGTCCTTGTGTGTGTAGGGAGGGGGTTGCTAACTCTCCTTCATAGAACCCACAAATGCAGCTGGAATAGTAATCACCACATGAGAAGGTAAAAATTAACTCTTAATGACTAGATTGAGTCAATTCCAATAACTGATTCTAACTCCACACATTCAAGTTATGGAATCTTGAATGCAGTCATAATAAAAATAATTACGGAGATGCTTTACACTTTGCTGATATGACCTTTGCCATCTGCTGTGTAATCATGGCTGCAGCACACCTCGATGTGAGCGAGGCACAGTCCCAGTGGCTTGTGACTTGGAGCTGGGCGCTATGGCTCTGGACAATGTGTGCAATGCCATCAGTATCCTGAATCGTCACACAGGAAGAGATTGTTAGGCATGCACTCAACAACCAGAACCCACAGTAGAAGGAGAAAACCAACTTCTAAAAGGTAGCTTCAGATCTCTACACACACACACACACACACACACACACTATACACAAACATAGCAATAACATTTTATTTTAAATACTTCTTTAAAACTTAAGTACACAAACATCTTAAGGTTATATTTTCGGTTGTAGTCTGTCTTCTTAAATATAAAAGCTAACATGTTTGGTGCCAAGGAGAGCACTCCCTCAACAGAGTGTTTGCCTAGTGTCCTAGGTTGCCCTCTCTTCTGTGATAAACACTGTGACCGAACGCTAGGCTAGCAGAGGAGGGCAAAGCTTCACCTGGCTGACACGTCAGAGGTCTCACTCCATCACCAGGGAAAGTCGGAGTGTGAACTCAAGGATGGAACAGAAATAGAGTCCGTGTGGGATGCCACTTCCTAGCCTGGTCCTTGTGTCTTACACAGACAATCGAGGACCACCTGGGTTGGCGCTACCCACAGTGTGTTGGACCTTCCCATATTCAATCATTAATCAAGAAAATACCCCCAGAGACATGATCATAGAACAATCTGAAGGAGACAGATTCCCGATGGAGGTTCCCTCCTTCCAGATGACTTTAGTTTGTGCCAGGTTCACACACACACACACACACACACACACACACGACACTCACAAAGCCCTGGGTTCGGGAGGTAGATGCAGGAAGATCCAGAGTTGAGAGCCATCGTTAGCTACATAGTGAGTTCGAGACCAGCCTGGCTGCCTGAGAGCCCTTTTTAAATAGTAAGTGAGACATGGAAGCCATACACATAAAACCATACACACGGACGCAGCACAAAGACCTGTAGCTGTGCTCACTCTCCGTGTGTTGCTGTGTTGCTTGTGTGCTCCGTCTTTGTGTTGTAAAACCAAAGCACTGCCTGGCTACTCATCAGACTCCAAGAGCCAGGCACAGGCCATCTTGGTGATTCTTAGGGCAGCTGCAGGTCCCTCCTGTGTTCTAAAAGCTCTGTCGCCTGTCAGCTTTTGTTCACGTAAACCCAAGGGCACAGACCAGACTGATGTCAGCCTGAGTTGTTCGGGCAGTTTCGGGGACCCCAGTGGAATCGGAGCCTTGCAGAAGATGAATCCAGAATGTTCCGACACTAGTTCCTGTCTGTGCTGGCATGCCTCTGGTTTGCCCACCGCTTCTCCTCTGTTACTACCTGCTGCTCCTCCCGGTGTCTACGAAAACTCATAAAGTCTTGAAAAAGAGAAAACATCACTTCCTTAAAGACTTGTTTAGAAAGAAGGTGAAGGCATTGGATGAATTCACTGCCTTTTAAACACATTTCTTACCATGAGATCTGTATTAGTTGGCTTTGACCCTGGGACACAATCCGTGAACTAAATGAACTTGAAAAAGAGGAGATTCACTTGGTCTCAAAGTTCTAGAGGTGTCAATCCATGTGAGTGCCCACATCGTCTGGGGCTTGACGACAAGGGGACAAAACATGGTGGAGTCAGGTAGTGAAGGAAGCTGCTCCCCTCTTCACAGCCATGAAACGAGAGCCAGGCACCTGCAAGTGCCCCACTATTCAGTGCAAGGCACACCTCCAACATCCCAAACTTGTTCCCATTAAATCGCATCTTCTAAAGGCTCCACTGCCTCCCAACAGCACCACAGGCTGAGGGCCAAGCCTTCCGCAGGCATCCTTTGGGAGACACTCAAGATGCAGACTATAGCAAGAGCTCTAGACATTGGGACCTAGGTTTGAAATCAGAATACATGATTTGCATTTCCCTAATGACTAATGAAGTTGAGCATTTTTTAAGATGCTTCTCCGCCATCCGAAGTTCTTCAGGTGAGAATTCTTTGTTTAACTCTGTACCCCATTTTTTAATAGGGTTGTTCGGTTTTCTGGAGTCTAACTTCTTGAGTTCTTTATATATATTGGATATTAGCCCTCTATCTGATGTAGGATTGGTGAAGATCTTTTCCCAATTTGTTGGTTGCCGATCTGTCCTCTTGATGGTGTCCTTTGCCTTACAGAAACTCTGTAACCTTATGAGGTCCCATTTGTCAATTCTTGCTCTTAGAGCATACGCTATTGGTGTTCTGTTCAGAAACTTTCTCCCTGTACCGATGTCCTCAAGGGTCTTCCCCAGTTTCTTTTCTATTAGCTTCAGAGTGTCTGGCTTTATGTGGAGGTCCTTGATCCATTTGGATTTGAGCTTAGTACAAGGAGACAAGGATGGACCAATTCGCATTCTTCTGCATGCTGACCTCCAGTTGAACCAGCACCATTTGTTGAAAAGGCTATCTTTTTTCCATTGGATGTTTTCAGCCTCTTTGTCGAGGATCAAGTGGCCATAGGTGTGTGGGTTCATTTCTGGATCTTCAATCCTGTTCCATTGATCCTCCTGCCTGTCACTGTACCAATACCATGCAGTTTTTAACACTATTGCTCTGTAATATTGCTTGAGGTCAGGGATACTGATTCCCCCAGAATGGCTAAGATTAAAAATTCAGGAGACAGCAGGTGTTGGAGAGGGTGCGGAGAAAGAGGAACACTCCTCCACTGCTGGTGGGGTTGCAAATTGGTACAACCACTCTGGAAAGCAGTCTGGCGGTTCCTCCGAAAACTGGGCTCCTCACTTCCAGAAGATCCTGCTATACCACTCCTGGGCATATACCCAGAGGATTCCCCACCATGTAATAAGGATACATGCTCTACTATGTTCATAGCAGCCCTATTTATAATTGCCAGATGCTGGAAAGAACCCAGGTATCCCTCAACAGAAGAGTGGATACAAAAAATGTGGTATATCTACACAATGGAGTACTATTCAGCCATTAGAAACAATGAATTCATGAAATTCTTAGGCAAATGGATGGAGCTAGAGAACATCATACTAAGTGAGGTAACCCAGACTCAAAAGGTGAATCATGGTATGCACTCACTAATAAGTGGTTATTAACCTAGAAAACTGGAATACCCAAAACATAATCCACACATCAAATGAGATACAAGAAGAAAGCAGGAGTGGTCCCTGGTTCTGGAAAGACTCAGTGAAACAGTATTTGGCAAAACCAGAACGGGGAACTGGGAAGGGGTGGGAGGGAGGACAGGGGAAGAGAAGGGGGCTTACGGGACTTTCGGGGAGTGGGGGGGCTAGAAAAGGGGAAATCATTTGAAATGTAAATAAATTATATCGAATAAAAAAAAAAGAAATCAGAATACAGAGTCAAGTGTGGGCAGGATTGTGGGCGGAGCAAGGGCGGAATGTGGGTGTGGCCCCCAATGTAGGCAGAGCGAGGTTGGGGTGTGGGCGGTGCATGGGCGGAGCTCAGCAGAAAGCTTGCCTGCCTTTGCATTTGGACCCGAGTGTTGATCCTCAGCATTCACATACAAAACGTAAAAGTGTTTGCACACAATTGTATTCCCGCCAAACACTGGGGAGGTAGAGACAGGTAGAGTCTGCGGGTCACTGGCTAGCCAGATTAACAGAACTAGTGAGCCCCAGGTCAGGGAGAGACGCCCATCTCAAAAACTAAGGAGAGGTAATGCAGTAGCGAAAGGCACACACTGCTCTTGCAGAGGATCTCAGTCTGATTCCCAGCTCCCACCTTACAAAACATCTCACAACCATGTGAGAATCCAGCTGTGGGGAGGTGTGTGCGCGCGCGTGCGCTTTTATATGCGCGCGACACCTCTGGCCTTCACAGTCACTTATATGCACAGACATAGGATTTAAAAAAAAATAAGGAGAGCGGCTAAGGATGACGCTAGCGATTGATTGGCTCTGACTGCCACACTCACTGATCACACGTACATGTCAAGCACACACTCGGACACACACATACACACACATATATACACACACATACATACAATTACACACACATATACTCACATACACGCAAACACACATGCACACACATACACACAATTACACACACATACACTCATATACACACAAATACATATGCACACGCACATACACATACATATACACAATTACACACACATACATTCACATACACACAATTACACACACATACACACATGCACACACACAATTACACACACATACACTCACATACACACAAACACATACACACACGTACACACACATACACACAATTACACACACACACACACATACACACATGCACACAATTACACACACACTCACATACACACACATACACACATGCACACATACACACAATTACACACACATACACTTGCATACACACAAACACACATGCACACACATACACACACATACACACACACACACACACACACACACACGCGCGCGCGCCATTTAAAGGAACCAGGACTCGGACTTGTCTACTCAGCCTGGCTATGCTATTCAGCACACATATTCAGAAAGCAGAAAGCAGGAGTCTGAGTAGGTACCAAAAACGCAGACACATTTTTTAGGAGCCAACACCACAAGGCCTCCAGTTGGAGGGAATGTGCTGTGCATGTTTATAGCAGCGTTCGACCCTTGTCCTGCGGTTCTGCCCCGTCCCAAACCGGGGCAGATACCTGCAGATTCATTACATCCTTCTACTAGTCAGACCTAAGTCACCACAGCCAATAACGAAGCCAGTCCACAGCCCGCCCCCGCCCCGGGGAGGGGGGCTTTATTATTCTCTAGGACCTCAAATTCCTGAGAGACAGGTTATTTTCTAGAAGGATTTAAGGTTTTAGAGCTCTGCACAAAGCCTGACATTCATCTTTGCACGTTCCTGAGGAGCATGGCGGCCGCAGTAGAGGAAAGCCAGGACTTTCTCTGTGCACGCTGCTCCCTTCCTCACTGGCAGGGAATGTGCCTGCCTTGGTTCCCAGTCCTGGTTTGGCCTTTAAAAAAAACCTCAGAACAAAAAGCTAGGCTGCCGCTGGCCCCCATGCTCCTGAAATTACCCGGGATTGATTCTGGATCTCCTATTAACTGACTCATCAAAAAGGCAGTAGTTGACTTTTTTTTTTAAAGCAAACGTTCTTATGAAAGTGTCCTTCCTGGTTCATTTTCCCTCACGAGGGTGCACACATACAGGCACGTGTTACACAATTCATACATGCTAGTCAAACCCCAAGCCTTAATGATTAGGATTAATTCATGATAGGCTATTTTCACAGCTCTGGGTGGGGACTCTGTGGGGACTCTAGAATTTTGCTCTATTTCCCTATCTGTCTCAAAGTGGGGGCTGTGGGGAGTGTTTGAGGCCCTGTGAACTCACCCCTCCTTAGCCACAGATGCATTCTATGGGGTCCCAACTTTGATGGAAAGCTGAAATTGACCACGCCGATTAATTGTTTTGTGGAGAATGTTGATTTTAATGTCGGTTGAGTAGAGTGGGCGTTGGAACTTGGTGTACAGAAAAGGGGTGCGAGTTTAACTAGTCTGGGGTCCGAGGACTCCTAAGACCCTCTGCAGACCCACCAGCTGCGACCAGTGTAGAGTCATACACGTGAATAACCAACCACTTTAAACAAGAGTTCCAGGGATCCAAACACACATGACGCTTACTACACCAAGCTCCGGCGTCTATCATTTAACTGCAAGCAAATATTTAAAACCAAGAATGTAGGGTTGGGGGCTGTTGGATGACAGCAGCGAATTCCTGGACAGATCGGGCCAAACCAACACAGTTCTCACTCGGGAGGTCTTTATTGACCTGAAGGGCAGAGAGAGGAGGAAGGGGCGGTGAGGGGGAGAACAGAGGAAGAGAGGAAGAGAAGAAGAGAGAGACAGACAGACAGACAGAGACAGAGAGAAGAGAGAGCTATGGTTATCCTGGTCTTAAAGTAGGTGATGCAGGTTACACAGGTGACGCAGGTAACTAACACAGGAGATGTGCAGGTGATGCAGGTAACCAGGTAACGCATGCACAGGGGGTGTGGGACAGATGCCATGGCAACAGACGCAGGAGAGCAGTCGCCCAGGGATGACGTCATCGCTGGGGTCAGAAGCTGGTTGTAAACCACTTCCGCCTGTCCACTGATGCTAACAGGGTCGCCTTGTCTCCACTCTTTGAAGGGACAGCCATTGTGCTGTCTGAAGCCAAAGCATCGCGTCCTGACTCTAGCCTTTTATGTATAATGTGGGCAAGTTAGTTAACCTTCGTGAACCCACTGCGGTGAGCCGTGACATCAGGAGTCTGTGGGACTCTAAGCTCCTTCTCAGAGACTTGCATCCTCCACCCGCTCTGCAGACGCCAGGTCCCCTGGAATGCATTGGGCAGTGAGGGTCGGGGAGACAATCCTGGAGACCTCACTGCAATCTCTGGAACCCATGTGAGTGTAGAAGCTGAGGGCTGACGCCACAGAATTGTCTTCTCATCTCTACACCCACGCTGCGACACAAGAGGCCACATCATGTATATTTTATATACACACAATTAATTAATACAATTTTTCAATTTTTTTCAATTTTTTTCATTTTTTTCTTTTTTTATTTTATTTTATTTTTGTTTTGTTTTTTTGTTTTTTTTGTTTTTGGTTTTTGGTTTTTCAAGACAGGGTTTCTCTGTGTAGCCCTGACTATCCTGGAACTCACTCTATAGACCAGGCTGGCCTCAAACTCAGAAATCTGTCTACCTCTGCCTCTCAAGTGCTGGGACTAAAGTTGTGTGCCACCACCGCCTGGCTAATTTTTCAATTTAATAATTTTTAGTTTCTCACTTTACATCCCATTCACTGGCCCCTCCCAGTCACACCTTCAACTATCCTTTGTCCATCCCCCATCCCCTTCTCCTCTAAGTGGGTTCCTCCCTGCAACACTGTCCCCCCAGCCCCTACCTCTTCATTCCCCCCCCCCACACACACACACACAAACACATCAAGTCTCTGTGAGGCTAGGTGAACCCTCTCCCACTGAGGCCAGACAAAGCAGCCCAGGTAGGAGCAAATATCACACGTTCAGGCAACAGCTTTTGGGATAGCCCCCACTCCAGTTGTTCAGAACCCACATGAAGACAGAGTTGCACATCGCTACATATGTGTGGGGAGGAATCGGTACAACTTTTAAAAGCTTGTGTTACATTAGCCACTTTTCTTTCTCTGTGATATAACACTGTGACCAAGGCAACCTACAGAAGGAAGAATATATTTGGGCTTACACTCCTAGATAAATGAGAGACCATCTCAGTGGGGGACATGACAGCAAGCCGTAGGCATGGGGTCTGGAGCAGGAAGCTGAGAGCTCACACCCCCACTCCCTCTTTCTTTCTAAACAGGGTTTTTCTGGCTGTCCTGGAACTTGTTCTGTAGACCAGGTTGGCCTCAAACTCAGAGATCACCTGCCTCAGCCTTCTGAGTGCTGGGATTAAAGGCCTGTGCCACCACACCTGGCTGAGAGGTCACATTCTGCCTGAGGCAGAATGATCAGAGTGGAAGTAGGGTAAGGCCACCCTCAGTGATGTGGTCCTTCAGCAAGAACACACCTCCTACAAACCTCCTCTTACAGGAGTGAGTCACTTCTCCTTCAAACCAAGACAGTATCGTAGACCTATGGGGGTTTGCTTGGATTTCATTTGGGTTTTGTTTGTTTGCTGTTACCATTTTGTTTCGTTGAGATCCAACTACCTGCATCTCACTAATAATAGCCTTGCCTGGGGTGGGGGTGCAGCTCAGTGTGTACTAGAGACCCCAGGTTTAAACCCCAGCATTGTAAAATGAGATAGAGAAAAGGAAGAAAAGGAAGAGGGGTGAAGGGGGAGGGAGAGAAAGAGGCTAAAGATGTGGCTTAGAAAGTCAAAACCAATGGAATTTCTGACACCAAATCCCACCATGAGCTTCACCCTGCCAGCCTCAGGCAACACCAGAGACCTGCAGTGCCCTCCCAGTTGAGATGGAGTCTTTCAGACCAAGGCCAAGGTCACCTGAGCCCCTGGTTACCTTGTAGGTGGGCAGAGTCCAGAAAGAAGGGAGGAGAAAGAGAAGAGGCTGACTTAGCCACTCCCAAGTTTACCAGTTTCTTCCATGGATTACAGAATAGGAGGTCACAAGGAAGGACCAAGACTAAGGTGCCACAGGGATAAATGTTGGTGATTCGGAAGCCTCTGGTAGACAGGTACCACCTCTGCCCTAAATCCTCCACTTTAGGGGCCAGCAAGATGGCTCCAGGGTAAAGGCACTTGCTGTCTGTGCTAGCTTTTGGCTTGGTTGTTTTTTTGTCAATTTGACACATTAGAATTATCTAGGAAGAAGAAACCTCAACTGAGGAGGAATTGGCCAATTCAAATGAGTCTGTAGGCCATCTGTGGGGTACTGTCCTGGTTGATTAAGGTCAGAGGCCCAGCCCACTGTGGGCAGTGCCAACCCTAGGCAGGTGGTCTTGGGCTATATAGAAAGGAAGTTGAGCAAGCCTTGTGGTGATTCCCCCTGACTGTCAGCAGCTTTCTCCAAGGCCTCTGCTTCAGGACCAGCCTCCAGGTTCCCACACTGGCTTCCCTTGACAATGAACTGTTACCTGCAAACCAAACAGACCCTTTCCTCCCCAGCTGACTTTCATCAGAGTGTTTTATTGCAGAACAGAGATGCAAACACTGTCACGTCTGCAAGGCTCATGACCTGAGTTCCATCTTCAGAGCCTGTGTAAAAGTAGAAGGAGAGAAACAAGCCCACAAAACCACTCTCTGACCTCTGACCTCTGACCTCTAAACCATGCACTCCTGACACACACATAATGGTAATAGCTAACAAAATGGAAGTTTTAAAAAGCTGCTCAATTTTGTATTCTCTAAACCCATTATACATATAATTAACCAAACAAAAGAGAGATCCTTACAAGGAACCAGCCTTGATCATGTCTTCAATACAGCTCCTCTAGGCAGGACTTCTGCCCTGTGGGGCCCTCAGGTGGGTCAGTACCAAACAGCATATGCCAAAAATCCCTCCTGTCATGGAGAACCACCCCCTTTCATGTTTCCCACCTCAGATTATCTCCATCCACATTGACCAGCATAACCTACCGGGGTTGAACACGACAACAAGTTGTATCATAAATGTGGCCTGACAATAAAATGCAGAAAAAGAAAAAAAAATAGTCACTCCAGATCTGAATGTAAACCCTATCGACATTCACTCCAAGGAGTCTCCTGTCTGTATGAACCACAGTTCAGAGGAGAGAACTAAAGAGCTTTGATTAATTACTCCTTTATGGGCCTAGAAGGGTTGGGCTCCTCCCCTTGGTTGGAGCCTACAGTGTTTCTTCAAGAGAGCCGTAGAGTTTAAATTCACCTGTACCTCCTCCTCCTCCTCCTCCTTTTTCTCCTCCTCTTCTTCCTCCTATTCCTTCTCCTCCTCTTCCTACTCCTCCTTTTTCTCCTCCTCTTCTTCCTCCTATTCCTTCTCCTCCTCTTCTTCCTCCTCCTCTTTTTTCTCCTCCTCTTCTTCCTCCTATTCCTTCTCCTCCTCTTTTTTCTCCTCCTCTTCTTCCTCCTTCTCTTCCTCCTCCTATCTCTCCTCCCCACCTTCTTCCTCTCTCTTTTTCTTGCATATTTAAATCTTAGCAAGGTGCACAGAGCACAGTGTTTGCCACAGGAACCATTCCTCTTTGCTGAACAACAAGCCGCTGGCTCCCCTTACAGCTTGTAAGACTGAAGCTCTGAGCCCGTTAGATGGCAGCACCCCAGTCACCACACCCCGCTCTCTCCAGCCCCTCAAGGCTCCCCTTCTCTCTGTGTCCGAGTTTGACTGCTAGGTCCCCACAGAGGTGGAACTGTGTGATATTTTACTGTGCGACTGGTTTCTTTCAGGTAGTGTCAAGTCCTTCAGGTTCAGGCCACGTTGAGTGCATGCAGGGCATTGCTGAATGTTAAGGCTGAATAGAGCATCCCATTTATGCCTGTGTTTGCTTGTCCATCTGTCCATGAATCCCTGAGTTGTCTCTGCCTTTCAAGTACTACGGAAAGCTCTGCTCTGAAAATACCGTATATGCCTCAATCTCTAAACCATCAAAAGAAAAAAAAGAGAAAGAAATATATAACAAATTCAGTTGAATAAATGCATTCTAGAAGATTGTTCTAAGAGGAAAAAGCCAACATCGGTCCCTAGGGAGTCCATCCATCACTCACTGTTAGGTGACCACAACGCAAGGAGAACTTAATGATGGCACCAAGTTGATCATATCAGATGGAGACAGACTTGCCTATAAACAGTCTTCTCTGGAAGGGGCCCTGAGACATTCCCACTCCGAGCAGTTTTCACAGTTCAAAACAAAATACCATTAAAAGGCTCTGTATTTTCTCCCCAAGAAGCTCAAAACACAGACATTGCTAATAAAGCCCAGCACTTGTGAGTGTGTGGTAACAGAGAGAAACAGAGTGTCCCTCCCAGCCTGCCTACAGATGACAGTGTGAGGTACGATGTCAGGCACACATCCACAGGTGAAGGTCCCATCTCAAAGGAAAGAAGATACTAGAGAGCGGGGAGGGCAACATAATTAAAAGGCTGGGATACACTATAATTCAGAGACGTGTCAGTGGGGTAGCGCACTACCAACACTTGGGATCCCTTCTTTTTCTCTAAAAGCCCTGTGATCAGAACAAGAAGACAGCTTTAAGAACTAAGATTCACCCCACCAGGCATTAACGGTGTCCAGAAACTATGTGAACAATCTCACTTGACATCCTTAAGACATTTATATCTGTCTGATGCAGAAGCAGAGGGGGGAAACATGTTAATTTTCTCAGCCTGCAGATAACACGTTTACAGAACCCACACACACAAAAAAAAAGTCCCGAGTATCCTCTAGGGCTTCCACTGCCTCTACTGCCTTAAAATATGGACTTGCATTTATCTTGGCCACATTAACGAGGACTGTTTGACCAATACATTTATATTTATGATGACTGAGGGCAGATTATGGTTGTTAAAACTTGTCCTTGGGACATGAAAACACTCCTCTGTCATTAATACATTTGCTAATATAAACTATGATGTCAGGTCAACGTAAAGGGTAAAAATGTTTCTAAAGTACGCGCACATCATTTTTTAAAGCAATTGGGCCCTAATGGAATATCAAAGGTCATCACAACAAACCATTACAGTCTTCGACTTGGCTACGCCGGCCACAGAAGAACCTCCAAGAAACCGTCATCATTCCTCCAATGTTATGGCATCCAGACGACAGGGATGCCTCGCAAATGAGTCATCCCGGCTCAGATCCGCAGTAGCTATGTGAGTGCAGCACAATCAATTATTCATGTGTTTACAGAGAGCTTTCCTGGTTGATGTTAACCAGAGCCGCCTGCAAAGGACAGTTCTCCAGCTGCCCTCAGCCATCCCGGGGCCTCCAGCTAACAAGTCACTTTAATCGCTGGAGAAGCGATCTGAGAAGATGAGCCTCCCCAGCCCAGGCCTGGAGACTTTATTAGGTGCAAAAATATTAATCAGGGATAATTATGACAATACTTTATATACAGGACTCTCAGAAAAAAAAATCTAAAGAGGCTGAGAGAAGGTGGGCCTGACCCGGATCCCATTAGGCTGGATGGGGATTGGACTACTGAAGACCCAGCTCAGGGGTGCACGGAGAGCCAGAGTCGAGACTGCAGGGAAAGGGCAGGAGGTGGAGAGTCCCAGTGTAGGACTCTCTGTGAAGGTAAGGCACATGGCTGAGGACCACCAAGGCTGAATGCTTTAGATTGGTCAACAGCCAAATTGACCCACCCATCCAAAATGGCCTCCGGAGAAGGTGGATGGGAAACAGACCCACGTGCTGTCCAAGAAGACTAATGCTGTGAACAGGGGTAACTCCTGCCTCTGAGCTGGGACACAGTGTGGGAGCTGATGGTCTCACTGGCCTGGCTGGAGTTGGCTTTGGGTTGTAGTCAAAGCCGTTGCCTCCCTTCTTCTTAGGAGCGTGTAGTCAGAGCAAAAGGGGGTCAGGGCCTACAGCGGGCACATTTTTTATTAGATAGAATCCAAGAATTTGGCTGTACTAAGAGATTTTTTTCCCTTTTGTTTGAAATTAAATAATTTACAGTGTTGTCATAATGGAGGGCTGGTGAATACAGTGTGGTTGGTTGAATACTTGCCTAGCATGCGTGAATCCCTGGGCCTGATCCTCCGCACTGCACACAACTCAGGAGGCATCATCGAGAGGGTCAGAAGTTCACAGTCATCTGGGCCACATGAGACCCTGCCTCAAAAAAATAAGTAGGCAGATAGATAGATAGATAGATAGATAGATAGATAGATAGATAGATAATACATACATACATACATACATACATACACACATACATACATGTCATAATTCACTGGACCATATATAAGAAAGTAGCATAAGTAATCTATGTTCTTACTAGCATGAACACAGTTAAAAATAAAGACAGAGCTGAGTGTGCAGTGCATACCAACACTGGGGAGCCTCAGGCAGGAGGATTGTGAGTTTAAGGCCATCTCTGATATGCAGCTAGACCATGTTTCAAAAAATGCATATATATACACACACATATATAACTAGGTAGGTAGGTAGATAGATAGATAGATAGATAGATAGATAGATAGATAGATAGAACGTTAAGAAGGCCTGCAGTAGAAAGAGTTCGCAAATAGAGGACAGCCCTCCTTGGTGCACGAGGCATCCTTGGGCACTTCTGCAGTTGGGTGTTGTCATGAGGCCAGAGCTTCAGAGGGCTTGTTTTGGGGTCGCTGTTGACAGGAACTTCTGAGCTCTCCACACATTTCCCTGGATACCAGAACAGCATTTCTCAAGGGGCCAAATGAAACACCAGCATGTCTTACACGGGTCTTCCCAGAGCCTCCAGATGGGCTGCTGTGTCTTTAAGGAAGACTGAGGCATGCTGGACTAGTCAAACATATTGCTCCGTGGCATTCTTTTTCAAGAGCAGGCCTGCAAACTCAGACTTCCACTGTGGAAAAATGCAGCACAGAGCTGTGCAACCAACACTTCAGTTAGACGTCCTGTCAAGGTCATACCTGAGAGATGCCGCCACTTGAAGGCACCCAAACCCAAGTGGTCCCTGACTTAGAACAGTCCAGCTCAGGACTTGTTGATTTGATAACAGCGAGAAAGAAAGGGGTATGCATGCAACAGAAACCCTTGGACAGGGCATAGAGGGTATGGCTTGGCTCAGTGGGTACAGTGCTTGCTGTATAAACATGAGGATCTGGTGTGAGGATCTGCGTTCAGATGTTTAACTCATTAAAAAGCCAGGTGCATGTGCTACTCCAGTCAGGGAGGAAGGGGAAATAGAGCCCTGTGATCCCAGAGACTGTCAGGGAAGAGACAGGTCATCCCAGGGACTCACCGGCCAGTCAACAGATTAAAGATGGTGAGACCCAGATTAACCCAGATTAATCAAAATATAAGGTGGTGAGGTACCTGACATTGACCTCTGGCATTTTTACACATGAACATCCACACATAAAATGAAGGTCAGGGGCTCACTACATAACTCATACTGGGCATATGATGCTTAGTTTTGTCAATTTGACAGAACCTAGGACCACCTGGGAGAGATCTAAATGAGGCACTATATCTCCTATAGATATGTTTACTGGCAAACCTATACTGGGTTTACCTGTAAACATATCTATCAGAGCTCTCCTTAATTGATACGGAGAAGCCTAGCCCACTGTGGGTGGCACCATTCCCTAGGCAGGGGCATCCTGAACTGTGTGCAGGTGAAGAAATCAAGCTCTGCTCAACCAATTGAGTATGTGAGCATTCATTTCTCTCTCTGCTCCTGATTGTGAGTACAACAACCAGGTCCCTCAAATACCCGCAGCCTTGACTCTTCCACATGGTGGGCCTTGAATTATGGGCTAAATAAATGTTTTCTCCTCTACACTGCTTCTGGGCATGGTATTTTATCACAGTGGCATAAGAAAAACTACAACCGGGCTCAGACTCACTATGGAGCCCCATGTAGTCTTGAACTTGTGACGCGTCCCCTGGCTCAGTCCTTCCGGGGCTGGGCTTGAAGGTTCATCCCACCACACTCGGCTTTCTTTCAGTTCTTGTGTGCCTAGGTTGCTATTTTACTTCCTGCTGGCAAGTTTCTAGCACTTTCTGTGGCATGCCAAGACAGCAAGTCTTTAAGGTTGCCCCCTGGAGTCATTCCACAGCCCTAGTCATGTTCTGCAGCCCTGAAGTTCACCTGTCAGCCATGATTACAGCATAAAGGCCCCATGCGTACAACAGCCACAAAATGCAGATATTTGGGCATGACCTCCCACGTCTGTCACTGGCTCTTACGAGTTCTTCCCGAGGGTTTGTGATGGTCGGTGAACCTGATCCTATATTTCAAGTGTGTGTGTGGTCAGGATCCAAAGTAATTGGGACATCAGCTTTTCCTTTGGCACTAACCCACTCATTAAATAGAAAATAAATGCAAGAAGGTGGCCTTTAAATCTTACTGAGAGTGAGCTTGAGACCTGCTCAGAGCTTCTGGAGGTCACCGGGTTCTCTGTCTTCAAGTGGAACCTTCCATCCAATGGACTGAGGAAGGCAAGTGTTAGGTGAGGAGAGCTCTGGGTGCCGTCCTCCATTTGGGGGGTGCCGTCCTCCATTTGGGGGGTGTCTTCAGTGATAACTCTAGCTGCCTCACACAAGATTATGTCCAGAGAGAATGAGGCTTTCACCTGCAGTGACAAGCCACGGGGAAGTGCATGCCTTCTTCCCAAGGTGAAGCTACGGGCCTAGGGCCACAGAGGGGAAACATGGCTGCTCTGCCTGCCTGAAGGGGATCCCAGGGACTCACACCACGGTGGAAGGAGAGAACTGACTTCTGCAAATCATCCTCCAACCTCCACTAGTGTATCATGGCATTTATGTGCGTGCACACACACACAATATTTAATATACTAATATACATATTTATATATGTTTAAATAAAGTAAAAATTTAAAATAGTAAAATAAAGTCAATTTCCTAACGCAGAGAAATGCGGAGCACCTGGGGACTCCCACACTTCCTTCAGATGGAAATGTTTCTAGTGCTTGGCTAAGTTCACAAGACTGTGTTTCTCTGCTTTGTGTGCTGACCCCAGGAAACACTGAAACAGAAGGAAATCTGAAAGAAGAAACACTTGGAACCAAAGAACTCACAGAACCAAAGAACAGGCTGAAGAACGACTTCAAGCATGTCAGTTTTTAAAACGTTTTAAGTTCTAAAACTAAACAACAAGCACAAGGTTGCTTTTATCATTTTCTTTTTTAATTTTTCTCAAGGTGGGCTGAGCTATCATTCACCACCACTAGGGGGCACCATACCCCCTCGGGGCCATTTCATTTATATTAAGAGAGACATCATTTTCCTGGGCAAGAGAAAATCTCATCTTAGACTCCCCAGGGGAGGTATCTCCCTCCCTGGCGTCACTGTCTAGCCCCACATGCTAGGAACCATCTTGAATCCTTTTGTGGGTGGAATCAACACTTTGCTTGAAGAGTGGAATCATCTTGTTTCTCACAGAGCTGAGAGTCAGTCTGGATGTTCTAGACGGCTTTGGTCCCTGACACCTCAGAGGTGTTCTTGGGTTAATAGATCCATCAAATCTTCACCCTGTCAGTAAGCAACAGCATCTGGTCCAGGAGGATCTATGGGACAATTTGTATCTTCAGGGCTTTGCCCTTTAAACCGTTTCCAAAGCCTGCCCTTGAGGAAAAGCTTTACTTGGGAGAGTATTTCATTTCCATTGTATGCACCATGTCCAGGGGTAGCAAAGCATTCTGGGACATTCTTCTGGTTTACAGTCTTCCTCCTTTTTTCTTCTCTTTCCCAAAAGAAGGCTAGGGAGATGATGGGCAGCTGCTTGCTGTCTTAACAAGCGAATGCGGAAACAGAAGGATTACTCCATAATTATAAACAGGGCAATGTGATGACCCCTGCATTCTTTAAGAAACTTAAGAGGGACCTGCTAAGTTCGCAAGGCTGTCTCTCCCTGCTTTGTGTGCAGGCCCCAGAAAACATCGAAAACAGAAGGAAATCTGAAAGAGAAACTTGGAGCTCAGGGATCCAGAGAACAGGCCCAAGAACCGGTCAAGCGATGTCAGTTTTCAAAACATTTTCAAGAGACCCCTATTCTTCCAGAACGAACAGTTCCCATCACTGACTCAGGAGGTACACAGGGTCTCCCACTTTGACTGTCCCTGGATTTTCCAGAGCAAAATATTGTCCAAAAAGGGGTAACTTTCCATACAACGCTCGTTCCGAAGGGTCACACAGGCGGTAGCTGCAACAGGAAAAGGCCCTGGTGAGTCATAGGAAGAGGAAGAGCCTGGACCCCACGTGACTTTGTCAGGGCTGAAGCAGGTGTCCGCCCAGTCAGGCGGGCTGTGCCTAGAGCAGGGTTCCAGTCAGTTCTAATGGCCCAGCTCCCCCCCCCCCCCCACACACACACACACCCGGGGAAGGCCAGAGAGTGACAGGCCAGTCGGAAGTACCAAGGACGGCCAAAAGCAACATCCTCAAGGCTTTTCCCTACAGCGATATTCCTTTTTCCAACATTAAGAACTAGGTACTTGGGACTGGGGAGGTAGCCCAGTGATTAAGAGCACTGGCTGCTCTTGCAGAGGACTAGGGTTCGGTTCCCAGCACCCACACCAAGAGGCTCATAACTGCTTATGACACTTGGCTCTGTGATCCAATTCCTTCCTCTGGCTCTGTTAAGACTGCACACATGTGACACACAGACACAGGAGCAGACACAATGCTCAGGAACAGTAAACAAACAAACAATAAACAAACAGCTTAAATTTGAAGAAAGATTTAAAATTAAAAAATAAATAATCCCATATGCTGGAGTATGCATAACGGGATCTTCTTTGAGTTACTGTTCTCACCAGACATGCCTGTAATTTTCCTTTTCTCTCACAATTTCTCCACGGCGTCGCCTGGTCCAAGGTCACAGCCAGACTCTCACCCACTCCACTGCCTCTCTCCCTTCCCGGCCCATGGTTGCCCAGAGCAGAGGCCCTTGGTTGCCCAGAGCAGAGGCCCTTTGAGGGCGCCATTTGATTTTGTTCCCTCTTCTTGATCCCACGGCTCCATGCTGCTGCGACACGGCCACGTGGGAAGTTGTGCTCTCTAACTTCTCTAAGTTCTTGGCCAACTCTTTTTCTTTACCATCCCCCCTCCTACATCAATTATTGTGGACATGATTCTATGACTGTGTTCCTAAGGAAAGGGTTTGCTTGTTTTTCTTTGAGTGTGTGAGTGTTTCTCTGCGTGCTCATAAGCACAGCACATGTGTGCAGGGACTGAGGGTGACAGAAAAGGGCTCTCCTTCAGCTGGAGTTTCCCGCAGCTATGCGTGTCCAGAACGGGACACCGAACCCTGTTCTCTAGAAGAGCAGCTCTGCTTTTAACCACCGAGCCATCTCCTCAGCCCCGTGCGTCTTAGCTTCATTCTGATCTTAATATTCTCCAACTAGGAAAGCCCCTCTGGCTGCCCAGCGCATAAAGAATAACACTACAGGGGCTGGAGAGATGGCTCAATGCCTCAAGAGCACTCACTGTTCCTCCAGAGGTCCTGAGTTCAAGTCCCAGCAGCCACATGGTGGCTCACAACCATCCGTAATGGTTTCCAATGCAATTACATTCTGGCATGTCTGAAGACAGCTACGGTATACTCGTGTTGTTGTGATTATAAAAAGATAAAAAGCTATTAAGATATGTTCTATGGGGTGTGGTGAGGTGTAGGGGAAGGGGTTGCCTCCACCAGCCCATGCCGAGGCGTCCTTTCCCCCTGAGGGACCAGCCACACTACAGTGTCATATAGAATAGAGTTTATTCTTCAGGGCATGGGGAGGGGAGTGAAGAGGGTTGTAGAGGCAGAGAAAGGCAGAGAGAAGGAGAGAGTAGAGAAGTAGAGGCCGGCCATGACCACATGGAGAAGGAGGGGAGGAATGGGGAGAGAGGGGGAGCAAGAGGACAAGGGGTAAGAGGAAGAGGAGGGGCAAGCAGCCCCTTTTATAGTGGGCCAGGCCTACCTGGCCATTGCTAGGTAACTGTGTCATAGAGCTTAGACGGAATCATGTACATAAAATAAATAAATAATTCTTAAAAAAAGAATAACACGGCAGCTCTACCACACAGTGTGAAAAGCCCTGTACCTGTCCCCAGACAGCTTTCTCAAACTTTTCTCTGCTACAGTCTGCACTCATGTAACACTGCAGGATTCCCCACTGTGCTTTATCTGGCTTTCTGACTCCTATAACCATCCCTCCTCCCCTATAGCTATCTCTCCTCCCTTATAGCCATCCCTCCTCCCCTATAGCCATCTGTACTGGCTGGTTTTGTGTGTCAACTGACACAGGTTGGAATTATCACAGAGAAAGGAGCTTCAGTTGAGGAGGTGCCTCCATGAGATCCAGCTGTGGGGCATTTTCTCAATTAGTGATCAAGTGGGGAGGGCCCCTTGTGGGTGGTACCACCTTTGGACTGGTAGTCTTGGGTTCTATAAGAGAGCAGGCTGAGCAAGCCAGGGGAAGCAAGCCAGTAAGAAACATCCCTCCGTGGTCTCTGTATCAGCTCCTGCTTCCTGACCTGCTTGAGTTCCAGTCCTGACTTCCTTTTGTGATGAACAGCAATGCAGAAGTGTAAGCTGAATAAACCCTTTCCTCCCCAACTTGCTTCTTGGTCATGATGTTTGTGCAGGAATAGAAACCCTGACTAAGACACCATCCCTCCTCCTCTTCCCCAGGCAGCAGAATCCCACCTTTCCCTCGAGGGCTCTACTCAAATGTCATCTGTTCCAGGGAGGAAGCCCACAATCCCATAAGGCAGCAGGGAGCTCCTGTTTCGTAATTTCTCTGCTCTTGCAATGTGTTCTCCTATAGGTACAAGCCACACATCTGTCTGTTCTATGGGACAGAATGACCTGGGGAAGTCAAAGTGTGCCCAGTTCCCTTTACCCTTACCCCCTGTTCTGGGCCTTGCCAGTCCCGTGCTGGCTCACGCTGCTTGTTGATGGATTAGAGTATTAGTACGTGAGACCCTTAAAGACAGTGTGAGCAAGGTGTGGTCATCCCAGCACTCCGGAGATACCAAGTTCAAGATCAACCTGGCTACATAGTGGGTGGGGAGGGGGTGGGGGGAGGAGCAGGGGTATGCACCTCTGCCAGGCAGAACACTCAAGAAGCCATGAAGAATTCATATATACAATGTGGAATGCCATGGTAAGACCAGGAAAGCTTTTTTTTTTTAGTTTCTCACTTAAGCTGACCTCAACATTATTATTGAAATTATTGTGTTCTACTTTACCTTTAAAAAAATACCTTGTAAAAACTTGGCACTACAGACTCTTCAAAACCTAAATGTCCGATGAGAACAGAGACTTAGACAAGACCCCATATGGCTGTGGACAAAAGGTCCAGCCTAGGCTATCCTCGACCTGTTGACCTTCCTACCTCAGGCTCTTCAGCATCTCTTTCTGGTTGTGCTACCCCAACCGACAGACCTAAATTTTCTGTTGAGGAAGTAAGTTTGGGGGAAGTTCTCATGTGGTCCAGGTTGGTCAGGGGCCGACTGGAGCTGTGATGACCTAGATCTCTGACCCTCTCCTGCTGGAATAGCAGGCCTGTGTGGCACGGCCCAGCTTAGGAGAGGCTGGGGATCAGATGGAAGCCCTTTGGTGTGTTAGGCTAGCACTCAAGCCCCTGAGCTAGAGCACCAGAATGTATTATATAAATGTGTGAGATTGCCAAAGAATACATTAAAATAATAATTAGCAATGAAAAAAGAGCTGAGTTTGTCTCCTCTGGAGCTCCCAACCCCTCCCTAGACTGTGGGATAACAGTATGTCTGCCAGCTTTTTACTGTAGCCCTGAACCTGACACACTACAGCCATTCAAGAAAGGAGTGGATGGATGGATGGATGGATGGATGGATGGATGGATGGATGGATGGACGGATGGACAGATAGATGAATGGACAGATGGATAGAGGGAAGGATGGATGGATGGATGGACGGATGGATGGATAGACAGATGGACAGATAGATGAATGGACAGATGGATAGAGGGAAGGATGGATGGATGGAAGGATGGATGGATGGACGGACGGATGGGTGTACAGCTAGATGAATGGACAGATGGGTGGAAGGATGGATGGATGGATAGATGGATGGACAGATGGACAGACAGGTGGATGGACAGATTGATAGATAGACAGATGAATAGACAGATGTATGGAGTGAAGGAAGGATGGATGGATGGATAGATGGATGGACAGATGGACAGACAGGTGGATGGACAGATTGATAGATAGACAGATGAATAGACAGATGTATGGAGTGAAGGAAGGATGGATGGATAGATGGATGGACAGATGGACAGACAGGTGGATGGACAGATTGATAGATAGACAGATGAATAGACAGATGTATGGACTGAAGGATGGATGGATGGACAAACCTGCTAATCTGGGCTATCTCAGCTCGCCTATAGTGTTTCCTCATGGCATAGCCTGCAGTAGCCTTGGGCCCGCGAATCCAGGTATTTCCTGTTTGTCTCTCTCTTGTTTGCCACGTGATGGAAGAGACTTTGGGGCATGGTGTGGGAGGGAGACAGCATTCATTTATGTGTTTGGCATGTCTTATTCCCAGGCTCTGTACTGTTGGACTGAGGAATCCACCTATCTCGGGGACTCCCTACACCTCTTACACACTAGCATATGCGTCAAGCACTTCACACAATACTCTCTAGCAAGGATGATACCACTCTTCACATCTACATAGTCCTAAGCAACCCTGCTCCCCAAGCCTGGAAAGAATCCAGAGATGTAACCAATCACCTTTAGCCTGGAGAGTTCCTAAGTGTCAGGTCAGAGAGACCAAATGAGGTCAAGAGCGGCCTCTAGTGGACATGACTAGGTATTGCAAGAGGTGTGTACCAAACCTTTACCATCAGTCTTGTCTGACGAATGAATTTTCTCTGACTTTATTTCTATCCATATCTATAGATAGATAGATAGATAGATAGATAGATAGATAGATAGATAGATGGATGGATGGATGGATGGATGGATGGATAGATAGATAGATAGATAGATAGATTCATACATACATACATAGATTCAGATACATAGATACATAGACACATAGACATATAAATACATACATAGACATATCTACATATATAACATCTAATATGCACCTATGTATATATATATATACATCTATATATATATAAATCTATTGATATTGATATCAATATAAATAGTGATATGGATAAATACATATGCAACCTCTGTTGGGGTTAACAAATTAGATTTTAAGATAGTGTCTCACTTTGTAGCTCAGAATGATGTGGGACTTACAATGCAGACCAGGTTAGCCTCAAAACTGTACCAATCTTCTGCTTCAACATCCAAATACGGACATTGCTAACAGCCACCATACTGAGCAAAACATTATATTTCAAAGAAAAATTCCCGTGTATTTCCTTTTGGAGCATATAGAACATGTGATTACTCTGACCAGCAAGAGGCCCTAAGGCATGTTACTTCCCCTAAACAGAGGTCTCTGGACTGGGCACTGCAGCTCAGTGGCACATGTTTGAGCCTCTGGGTTTCCTCCCAGCACTGAAAACAACCATCAGTAAACAACTCTTCGCCGGCCAGACGTCTCCACCCTTACATGATGGTGGAGCAGAAAGACTTTGTCAATTATAAAGTGCTGTGCATTGGTAAGGAGCAGGTGTGAGTCACACTGCCTTCTGTACCCACGCCAGAGACCAGGCTTAACCACAGGCAAGGTCCCTAGCCAGTCCCCATGTGGAGATCACAGAGTGATATGCACCCTTAGGTCCACCCCACTTCTGAGGCCTCGCCGCTGTCCACCTCCAGGGCTTGGCTCTGAGTTAAGCACCGTGTGGCAGCTCCCAAGGGTTGACGCATGGACACTGCCCGCACTCCGGGCCATCGATGCGGTTAAGTGTCATTGAAAGCAGCTAGCCTTAAGAATAGGAAGTTCTTCTGGCTTCCCCCACTCTCAAGTGTCAAACAGATACAGCAAGATATGGAGGAGCTGGTTTGTGGGGGCCTGAAGCCACCTATTGAAAATGATACAAATTGCTTTATTCTAGTTATGTGAAGTCCCCTTACAAAAAGAAAAAACAACAACAAACAAACAAAAACCAGGGCCTAGAGAAATGGTTCAGCACTTAAGATCACTAGCTGCTCTTCCAGAGAACCCAGGTTCAATTCACAGCACCACATGGAGGCTCACAACTGTCTGCGACTGCAGGTCCGGGATTCCACAACACCAGGCCTGCATGTGGTGCACATATATACGCATGCAGGCAATGCCCGTACACATAAAAACTTAAACAAACCTTTACAGAAAACAAAACAAAACAGAAACCCTGAAGCTTCAAGCCTAAGCGTGTTGGGACAGAACACAGTGACAGAATGTTTCCCTATTGCACACAGTGTCCTGGCTTCCAATCCTAGCACTATAAAAGAGAGAGAGAGAAAAGGAAAACGAAAACAAAAGAAGTCCCTCTTCAGCCAGTCCTCTAAGAAGACCAGAGTGGCCTCATTTGTCTTGTCCTTCTGCTTTCCCATGAGCAGACAAGCCTCCCTGAGCTTTGCCTATCCAGAATTAATCCTCTGCCAGGTAGTGCTTTGCCCAGCTGGGTTTCCATGGACCTCCTAGTCGTTCGTAGGCAAGGGCAGTCAGGTGGGTGAGGTGGGCTGCCCTGCCCAGCTCAGCCAGAGTAAAGCAGCGCCATCTCCCGGGCATCAGCAACACCCGAGATGCCGCTGAAGGGCTGCGCGCTCCGCTTGTGGTTTATACCCTGCAGCGGGGCCTCTCCCTGCTCGATTTATGACCACCTGTCCGGGAAAGAGTATAAATCACTATCTCCGTGGCACTTTAAATCTCGGGGAGAGATAGGAGAAGACACCTAGGCCGGCAGCACTGTCTCCCTGGGTATTAGAAGCAATTAGAGGCTGGGCTGTAAGAAGCCTGCAGAGGATCAGGCTCCTGTGATCACCCCCACGCTGCTGCTTCCTGCCCTTACTCTGTGTTTTGGGTCCATTACTCTTTCTACAAACATAGCCTCCCAAGGGAGGGGCTCTGACAGTGCAGAGAACCAGCCCCAGTCCCCAGAGTGCTTAGAGGAGGAGATGGGTCAGCAATCATGTGAGCCTTTCAAAACCAGAGAGAAAGGAAGTCTGAGATCGGGCAGTGTGTGAGGGAGAGGTAAGGAGATGTAACGGAGCCAAGCCGGCTCCCGAGTCTTTCATCTGACCTACATGAAGACTCATCTGAGTTTTTCTCATCTCCTATTTTATGAGGATTAGAGCCATATCTAGTGATACAAGCCTATATAATCCAAGATACCCAGGAGTCTGAGACAGGAGACTCACAAGTACAAGGTTTACCAAGTTCAAAGCCAACCTGGATGTCTTAGGGAAACCCTGCCTCAAGTCAAAAAGTAATGGCTGTGTTAAGAGCACTTGCTGCTCCAACAGAGTCCAGGTTCAGGTCCCTGGCTCCCAGGTGATGACTTATAACTGTCTACAACTAGAGTTCCAGGGGATCTGACGCCCTCTTCTGGCCTATGTGGGGACCATACACATACAAGCTATACACAAATATATATAGGTAAACACCCATATACATCATCATCATCATAATGAGAGAGGAGAGGAAGAAGGAGGGGGAGGAGGTGGGGAGAAGAGGGGAGGAGAGAGGGAGGGGGAGGGAGGAGGAGGGGAAGAGGGGAAGGGAGGAGGTGGGGGGGAGGAGAGAGGGAGGAGAAGAAGAAGAGGAGGAGGAGGAAGAAGAGGAGGAGGAGGAAGAAGAGGAGGAGGAGAAGGAGGAGGAGGAGGAGGAGGAGGAGGAGGAGGAGGAGGAGAAGGAGAAGGAGAAGGAGAAGGAGAAGGAGAAGGAAAGGAGAAGGAGAAGGAGAAGGAGAAGGAGAAGGAGAAGGAGAAGGAGAAGGAGAAGGAGAAGGAGAAGGAGAAGGAGAAGAAGAAGAAGAAGAAGAAGAAGAAGAAGAAGAAGAAGAAGAAGAAGAAGAAGAAGAAGAAGAAGAAGAAGAAGAAGAAGAAGGAGAAGGAGAAGGAGAAGGAGAAGGAGAAGGAGAAGGAGGAGGAGGAGGAGGAGGAGGAGGAGGAGGAGGAGGAGGAGCCGGGGTGTCGTGGGGCATGCCTGTAATCCCAGCACTTGGGAGGCAAAGGCAGGTGGATTTCTGTGTTCGAGGCCAGCCTGGACTACAGAGTGAGTTCCAGGATAGCCAGGGCTACACAAAGAAACCCTGTCTCAAAACACCAAAAAATAAAATAAAATAAATAAATTTTTAGAAGAAGAAGAAGAAGAAGAAGAAGAAGAAGAAGAAGAAGAAGAAGAAGAAGAAGAAGAAGAAGAAGAAGAAGAAGAAGAAGAAGAAGAAGAAGAAAAAGACAGCAGGGGCCAGAGCTCAGTGGTGGAAGATCATGCCAGGCATTCACAAGGTCCTGGACTCAATCCCTAGAACCTAAAAACATAACAGATTGAGGACCTGGCCTAAGGAGACTTGCTGACAGTGACAACATTGCAATGGCTGGGTCTCTTTCCACTGCCCAGCCTGTCTTTCTCTTTACTGTATCTCCTCCACTCCAAGGAAAATAACAAGACTAGATTCTCCACTGCTCTGATGTTACATAGATGTAAGAGCTGTAGTGTATCACTATTGCTGTCCCCAAGCTTGCTCCTCTGGGGTACTTTGCTTCACATGGTGACTTTTCCCACAGTGCATTATGGGAGCCCCTATCCCACCCCATTACTCTAGAGATACCTTCCAAGACCTCCCGTGGGAACAGCAAATTGTAGGCAGTATGGAACCCTGGGCATACTGTCTTTTCTGTATGTACCAACAACCTAGTGGCCAGGACTCCCTAAAGCTCGCATTCCGCACTGTACTGTCTACGCTGCACTGTTTCCACTGTTCCCCGTTATAGATATTATTTAAATATGGCTCCTCAGACGCCCAGACCCCATGTGCCTGGTTC
Source organism: Apodemus sylvaticus (assembly GCF_947179515.1). NCBI lineage: Eukaryota > Metazoa > Chordata > Mammalia > Rodentia > Muridae > Apodemus > Apodemus sylvaticus. The sequence continues at coordinate 92,261,212 of NC_067483.1, forward strand.
TACCTCCTCAGTGTCTCCAGAGGCTCCTTCTTGTCCATGATGCCAGTGTCCGGATCCACTGTTGTTAAAAGACACCTGGACATACATACACACACACAAAGCGTTACACAGGGAACAAAGCAGAGAAGCCCTGCCCCCACCCTCCATGCCACCCCCATCCCTGTGCACCACCCCCCACGACAGGAAAGGCTCTTACCGGGTGCAAGCTATCACCCGTTTCAATTCCACATCTCCAATGAGAACCTCGTTCCAAGAATCCTAGAAAGTAAAGAACAAATTCCCGGGAGCTCCTCTGGGTGCACACCTGTGTCGGGACTTGTGGGGAGTCATACCTAATGATGTCACTGCATCAGAGGTGCTTCACCTCAGTCCAGAGGGGACAGTGGACACCACACACCTGTTAGTTCCCTGTCTTCCTAAGCAACGTCTCTCCTCTTTGAAATCTTACCCACACACGATGCCCTAGGTTGAACCCCAACACAGCATGATGTCACACATGACACCCTAAGTTGGATCCCCTGAACTGAGCATGATGTCACACACCTTTAACCCTGGTACCTGGAAGGCAGAGACATGAGGATCAGAACTTCTAAGCCAGCCTTGATACATAGCAAGTTTATTTCAGCACAGCCAGGGAGGGCTGTTACACAGGGAAACCCTGGTTAAAATGAGCAAACAAAAAGTCTGTGTATTGCTCTTGCAGAAAGCCAGATCCTAGCATCCTTGTCAGCCAGCTCATCACCACCATCATGCCAGCTCTAGGGAATCAGAGGCTCTCTTCCGGCCTCCAGGGACACCTGCATTTACATGCATATACACGCTCCACATACATAATTAAAAATAAATGATTTCATTTAAAAAAAGAATGTCAGGTTAGGAGGCAGCAACGGGCGGCTCTCTTTGAGTTTGAGACCATCCTATTCTATATAGCAAGTTCCAAGCCATTCAGTTTTACATAATAAAACCCTTCTCTCTCTCTCTCTCTCTCTCTCTCTCTCTCTCTCTCTCTCTCTCTCTCTCTCTCAAAAATGTTATTAAAAAGAAAATTAAGATAAAAATAGCACCATCTGGAAAGTGCCTGTTTAGCAAAGGGAAGAAGGAGGAGAAAACTATTGCTACTGACTTCACCCCAGGCCCGAAAAGGAGCTGGGCCCAGAAGAGTCTATGGGAGTCTAAGTCAGGACATGCTGGCTGGAGGTAATATCTCCAAACAAGATGGGCTAGTGCCAGAAAGGCCTGGACAGAGTCAGCTCTGGCCTAAGGTTATACATCACTACGGGTCCAATTTACAGTTTATAGAGATCTTATTGAAAGCACGGGCTAAGAAAATGAACTGTGCCATGTGATAGAATTTGAAGGTATGGATTTAGTATTAGTATTATTAATTACATATAATGATTACTTAAAATTCAGGTATTTGTTATTACTGTCTATGTGTGTAAATGGGTGAGAGGGATGTCATGGTGAGTGGTAAGTCTTATGAGCTGAGCCCACTTGCAGGCTTAGTAAGGACATTTTGAGAGACAGAAGGCTATTGAGCAAGGCAGTCACATTGAAAAGTGTAAGAGCTCCCACAGGCCCCTGGGAACTTGTTCCTGGCCCCTCCAGGGTTCAAGAAAGAACACTTTGTGGTCCAGACATGATGATATATCAAACTCTGATCTAGCAGGTAGCCAAGAACTGAAAAATCACAAGGCAAGTGCATGTGACTGGGCCTGGAAGGGGCAGAACAGAGGGAGGAGCCAGGAGCAAACTTGCAGTGCCAAATTCAGTGAAAGAGTGTTGTGCCCCAAGCAGATGCTGGAAAGTGAAAAGGGCTCTGGGTAAGATAGGAGTTTGAGGGCAACCTGGGAGCATGCATCTTCTTTATCAACAGAACTGAGCCCTTCAGAGGGAGTCCTGGGCTGTGTGAACCTAAGGAGTGGAAGGATTGGTACAGATTGCTGAGAAGTTCACAAGGAATGGGGAGGAGAGAGGGAGAGAGAAGGAGAGGGGGGAAGAGGGGAGAGAGAGAAGGAGGAGGAGAAGGAGGAGAGAGAGAGAGAGAGAGAGAGAGAGAGAGAGAGAGAGAGAGAGAGAGATTGTTTCAGCATAGCCAGGGCTGTTACACAGGGAAACACTGTTTAAAACAAGCAAGTGACAGTCTCAAAACATCAGTTGTTGCCTTTTGTCAATATGATTAATAATTGACACAACCCTTTGTATATGGCCCACTGTCAGAAAGGAACAGAAGTAACACATTAAGGATGCATGCAGTTCACTCATGGTGCAGACATTCTGCCATCTTCAGAGGAATGTTGTTGCAAGATATTTGATCACATTGTCAACCTCGAGACCACCCACAGTTATTGGGAAAACCTGTTTCTTGTTGTGGTGCGGCTCAGCCTTAGCTCACACACACACTTTTAATCCCTCTGACTGGAATGCACATTCCCTTAGCACACATCTTTAATTCCAAACAAGGACGGTAAAGTTAGTTTGTAGAAGGAAGCACCCATGTAAGTGATCTGCCTTCACGACAGATCAGGCAGAGTCAAAGTCAATTGAGTGGTAGACAAAGTGATGAAAGATTTGACAGAAGAGTATACACCCCATTCTCACGAGAACAGACAGAAAAGAGAGGCTACTGAAGAGAGGGCAGCATGGAGAGAGGAGGCAGTTTTACCAGGAGAGTTTTACAGAGAGGGGCTGAAGAGAAAATGAGCCAGAGACGGAGAAAAAGCTAGAAGATTAGTCTGAGGCCAAGCAGAGCAAAAAGTCAGAGGCCAAGAGAAGAGCCAGATTAAATCAGTCAGCTTACAGAGGAGTTTGAGCCAAAACAGCTGAGTGGAATCAACCAGCCAGAGATCAGAAAGAACTAGGAAGGGGTGAGCTTATTCAGCAGCAAGTCTCAGAGACTGGAAATATTCTAGGCCTGGATTAGATTGTGTGGAGGCTGGAAGCTTCCAGGACTGGGCCTAGGTTAGCAGATGGAGGCAGTACGCCTCTGAGATGACAATTACATCAGGTGAATAAAATTTACCTTTATAGAGCATACATGTTTAAACCTGAGAGTATGCAAGGAATATGTTACAGAAAACATCAGAGGTGAGCTAGCAAGATGGCTCACTGGTAAAGACTCTTGCCAACCAAATCTGAAGACCTAAATTCAATCCCTAGGGCCCACATGACTGCAAGAGAGCCAATTTCCACAAGTTGCCCTCTGACCTCCACACATGCACAGAATGTGTACACACATAGATAGATAGATAGATAGATAGATAGATAGATAGATAGATAGATAGATAGATAGATAGATGATAGATAGATAGATAAAATTTAAAAGTATCAGGGGTGTATTTGTGGGAATGGAATTCCTCGATTGTTCTTTTCCCATCATTCCTTGTTCATGTCTCACAGCAAAGCCAAGAGACAGAATCAGTTCCTCTAATATATGGGGTTAGAACTCACTCTTTTGGCAGAGGGGAAGGCTTCTTTCCAATCTCCTCAGCTTTTCCCTTTCTATATACATACAAAAAGTATGGCCAGAAGTAAATTCCTCTCTAAGGCTGACATCTATCTCTGCTGGGTCTGCACTGATGGCCTTAATCACCAAGCCCCCAGGCCAGGGCTTCTCAAGTGTTTTTCCATTCACTACCACTTTCTACCTGAGAAATGTTTATTTGATTGCCCAAGCATCCAGTTCCAGAAAATAGGTACAGTTTCCAAACATTTGTTGATAATAAACCATAAAAAACATTTTTAAAACAATCCTTCAGAGCACTTACCGTGTAGTTATTTGCCAAAGACTAAAGTAAACTTTGTATGCTAATGATAGGAATGTGTTTGTCTGACAAAATACAAATCCAAAGAAATTCTTACTGGCTATGTGCTGAAGTGAAGGTAGAAAGGTATTACCTTTGTTTTCTGTTATGAAACCATTATGTTGTACAGAAACTTTGTATGCACAATAAAGCCACCACAACTCATATCTAAGACAAATCTCCAATCTGAGCCAAGGTATTGCTTTCATCGCATGGTGTAATGGCTCAAAGTGCACATGTCACGTGTTCAGATCTGAGGCTGCAGTGAAATCACGTGATACCACACGGACAAGCACTGCCAGAAGCACATCAGATTCATCGTGTGACCGCGAGTTGTTTCACGTTCATTCCTGTATCCCCCATTACTTTTCTATTGCTGTGATAAAACACTGTGACCAAGCAATCTATAAGAGAAACCGTGTATTTGGGCTTATTCCAGAGGTTAAGAGTCTGGGATGGCAAAGCAAAGGCGTGGCAGTGGGAACGGAGAGCTGAGGTGCCACTTGCTGGGCCACAGTACAAGCAGAGAGAGCCAATGTTGCTAGGCCGCAGGCCCTGTGATGGTTTGTATATGTTCTGGCCAAGGACTGGCAGGATTAGAAGGTGTGGTCCTGTTGGAGTAGGTGTGTCACTGTGAATGTGAGTGACACATTCTCACATCCTAGCTGCCTGGAAGTGAGTATCCTGCTAGCAGCCTTCAGATGAAGATGTAGAACTCTCAGCACCATGCCTGCCTGGATGCTGCCATGTTTCTGCCTTGATGATACTGGACTGAACCTCTGGACCTGTAAGCCAGCCCCAATTAATGTTGTTCTTATAAGACTTGCCTTGGTCATGGTGTCTGTTCACAGCAGTCAAACCCTGACTAAGACGGTCCCAAACCTTCCCAAGCAGTGGCGCCAACTGGGAACCAAGCTATTCAAATGCCTGTGTCCACAAGGTCCACCTCCTGAAACCACCTCTGGCACTATTCCACGCTTCATGATGCTCACATTCAGTTCTGTGATGACCAGCATCTGCCTTCATGACAGATCGGGCAGAGTCAAAGTTAACATCCAAAGGTTATCCCAAAGGTAAGTCAGCGCTAGGGCCACAGAACACTAGAAACTGGCATCATGGTTCCCTACGCTGACACCTGGGAGTCAGAGGAAGGAGGCCCTGGAAGTGTTAGGAAATGTCCCCACCGAGCTGAGAAGTGTCCCGTCCCCTACCAGCTGCCACGCTAAAAATGCTGGTCTTCCTCAAAGGAGCCACCAGCTAGGCAGAAACTGGGTGGGGTAGCAAGACGAGACAAGCGTTTTGTTTGTCCCATGGACGCAGAGACCATGCTGTCCATGCTGAGTAAGTGTAGCCGAGTAAGGTAGCCAATCTGCCTACTCAGGGCTCTCCCCCACACCTCAGACCTCACACAGCAGCACCTCTGCCTCGCCCACGTGTGTCTTCCCTACATAAGACTTGACTTCTTAGGTGCTCAACAAACCTACCAAAAGAGTCGCTGTGCAGTACAGAGACAAACAACTCCAGGCAACAGTCTAGCCCAACATAAATAACATTATACGTTTTTGTTGTTGTTAGTTTGAGAAAGGGTCTTACATAGTTCAGGCTGGCCCTGAATTCATTATGTAGCTCAGGCTGGCTTTGAACTCCTAATCCTCCTGCCTCTACTACAGTTGCTTTGATTACAGTTACCTGGCAATAACTACTACATCTTTCATAAACCAGAAAGAGGCTATTCAGGCCAAATGTTACCTCGGCATAAACGCCACATCCCGAGATGACAAGGTTAGGCCTGAAGTTTGTTGCTTTCACTCTTTTCTCCAGCCTGGAGTTGAGATCTTCCAAGGATGCCTCAGAGAGGACCAAGAACGGACTTGCATCTGAGTAAGCCACCTGAGGAGGAAGCAGACATTGGATACAATGTGGCCCCGTAAGCCTCACACCCATGTGCATCTTCCATACATAAGCCTTCACTTCTTAGGTGCTCATAGGGGACATCCTGGGTCAAGTCCCTGAAAATTCAGCCTCCACACCCCAACACACACACACACACACACACACACACACACAGACATCTTTATAACTATTTTTCCAGTTATTTTCAAAGACAGGTCACAGCAATTCAAATCTTAACTGTCCTTGCAGAACTGCATGACATAAAGAGTTTGCAGAAAATGCTCAGCAGGCAAGAGCGCTGGCTACTTTTGCAGAGATCCAGGGTTCACTTCCCAGCAACCACACAGCAGTGTAAAAACCATTTGTAACTCCATTTCTAGAGGATCTGGTGCCCTCTTCTGGCCTTCAGAGGCACTGCACATATGTGGTGCAAAGACATTTAGGCAAAACATGAACACCTATAAAATTTTGTTTTGCTTTGTTTTGTTTTATGTATGACCTCAGAATCCTGCATCACTACATATGTTCCCTTAAAGACAACACTTCAGCTGGAGAGATGTCTCAGTGGGGTCCTGAGTTCAATTCCCAGCAACCACATAGTGGCTCGCAACCATATGTAACGGGATCTCATGCCTTCTTCTGGTGTGTCTGAAGGTAGCTATAGTGTACTCATACACATAAAATAAATAAATGAATCTTTTTGAAAAGCCAAGTTACTCAACTGGGGGGGGGGGCTGGAGAGATAGCTCAGAGGTTGAGAGCACTGGCTGCTCTTCCAGAAGTCCAGAGTTCAATTCCCAGCAACCACATGATAGCTCATAACCATTTATAATGTGATCTGGTGCCCTCTTCTGGCCTGCGTGCAGGCATACATGCAGGCAGAACACTGACTGTATACATAATAAATAAATAAACCTTTAAAAAAAAGACATGCTTCACCTTTCTAAGCATCCATTTTCTTTAATTTCGTTTAATAAGGTGACAAGCTCAATGGTTTCATTATTTTGAGAAAATGATCACTAGTTCTATAGGTACCTATCTTTATGCGACCTCTAATTTAATATGAAGTATGAGTGTTGGCTCTCATTTTTTGAACATCTAAGTCGTTCATAGTGCTACCGTCCTAAGTCATGAGCCTCTGCAGCCCTATGCCTCAAAGAACCAGCCTGACCACGTGAAATCTGGGGCTCCTCTTCCACACAGGTGCACCCTACATCTCCACTTGCAGTCTGACACACCGTTGTAAGAATGCTAAAACATTTGGACTACACTGTTACAGAATTGATTGAGAATAAATAGATATAATAGAATAAATGATAGAATAAATGCAGAATAAATAGTATTGGACCCCCACAGGCACCAGAACGCTTACACGGGGAGGGCAAGGCTCCCCCAAAAATCAAGAAACAGGAGCCCCACTCATGTCCTTATCCTGGCAGGAACGAGTGTCTTCCAAGAGACACTTGCGGTGCTCAGGCTGTGAGCGCAAGTGCTTGCTTTCTGTCTGTTGCTATGAAAACCACTTTAGCATGCCAGGGATGGGTCACCTGTGGGGAAACCCACAACAACTTTTCTCCATCCTCAGACCACACCAAGCCTCCCTCAAGCCGTTTACCTGGTCCGTGGGCCGGAACGCAGCCCTCATTTGCTGAGACCTTCTGGGGCGCATGCGCGGTTCGAAGTGCACCAGGCGACAGGACTGCGTCTTCAAGAAGCTGTTGACCCACTGAGCCGCATCCTCTCCACAATCCCTGCCCTGCACTTCCATGCCATGCACTCTGCAGTGGGTGGGCACAGGGCAATAGGAAGGGACAATTTGGAGGCTCTGAGTATTGTTAACGCTGTGTTCCAGAATGGGTCAGAAAAGTCGCATCGGTCCAACCATGACGCTGCTGGTATTTCTTCATCACCGGAAGACTTTACTTTTAGCTCAGTCCTCCCTCAGAGCAACTGTTTAAACCCCAGTGAGTGCTGTTTGAAGCCTCGCCTTTCCCATTTGTTTGTTTGTTTTCAAGACAGGGTTTCTTTGTGTCCTGAAACTCTCTCTGTAGACCAGGCTGGTTTTGAGATCCACCTGCTTCTGCCTCCCGAGTGCTGGGATTAAAGGCACGAGCCAACACACCTTTTCCCATTTGTAAAAGCAACTGAAGCATACCTGTGTCTCCCTTCACGAAAGGCACGTGGAGAGGGTGACGGGAGGTAATAAGTTTGAACGTCTTCAGAAGATCTGAGCAGGCTGGGAGACAGCATCTGGGGAGCTGGCTCAGTTGGTGTGAGCATGAAAACCCAAGTACCCAGAGAATGTTGGGAATTGGTTCTAACGTTTTGTCTTAATTCAGCTCCCAAAATTACATGTCCAGATGCTCCTAGGGTCCCTGTCCTCAACTGGTTTTTGATTGATCTATAAAGAGCCAGGGGCTATGGCTGGACAGGGTGAAAGAGGTGAGACTCTTAGGATTCCTGGGCAAGAAATACAAGGGGGAAGAAAGGATTCCACCAATAGAGGGGCGTAAGACAGACCGTGTGCTGTGAAGAAGCAGAAAGGTCGGACTTAAGAGCCGGCCAACAAGTAAGAATCCGGGAAAATGGCCCCAGGGGACACTCCTCCATCGGGTCCGGGATAGCAGAGATGAAATACAGATGTTAAAGGTGATAACTCAGGAATACCAGAGGGGGAAGTGTGGTTAGCCACGTGGAGTTAAGGAGAAGCCCAGAGGTTGAGCTAGTAAGGCATATTAAAAATAATGCTGTGTGTGTGTGTGTGTGTGTGTGTGTGTGTGTGTGTGTGTGTGTGTGTGTGTGATTTGAGAATCCAGAGAACTCTGGTGGGTGGCAAGAGGTATTATCACCCACCAGAAGCTCAGAGTGGATTAACAATTTACTAATACACACAGAGTCAGTCACCTAAGAGCCTCAAGTGAGGAATTGTTAATTGACAATTAACAATAGGAATTGTTAGTTCCTATTGTTAGGAATTAACACAGATCAGGAAGACACAGATCATTGTGGTGGAAAGAGAAAGAGAGACAGACACAGAGACAGAATGGGAGAAGAGAGACAGGGAAACAGAGAAACAGAGATAGACAGAGACATAGAGGCAGAGAGACACAGAGACAGAGAAGTTTTAGCAGCAGTGGGGTTTGAACCCAAGACTTTGTACATGCTCTACCACTGACCCACATCTTATTCTTTTTACTCTTTCTTCATTTTTCAGGTGGGGTCCACTGAGTTGTCCAGGCTACCTTTGAACTTATGATCCTCCTGCCTCAGCCTTTCTCCTGCTGGGATTATAGGCCTGACTGAGGTGGATTCATGGGGTTTTGTTTGTTTTGTGGGCTTTTTTTGAGACAGGGTTTCCCTGTATAGCCCTGGCTGACCTAGAACTCACTCTGTAGACCAGGCTGGCCTTGAACTTACAGAGATCTGCCTGCCTCTGCCTCCCAAGTTCTGGGGCTCAAGGTGTGCACCACCACACCCAACTCATGTTTCCTATATATTGAAAATGCAGAAACAATAACAAAAGTATTACTAATCCAAATCATTCTCCCACAATGAGAAAAAGGAAATTCTAGCTGCAGTTTCTTAGCTGCTAAGTCTGGCCCCAGGGCACCTCTCTTCCCGCAGCCCACCAGCACCAGGGCTTGGGAGGTGGTGGGCTTGTATACCCACAGCCCAAGCAATGGCCTCCTTCCTCCAACTGAACCCAGGACAGCCCTCAGCTACTGCTGTTCTTTTCCACTTTGTAACTTGCCCGCCTCGAGCCGAATATCATATCTAATAGGGCATTGTTACGAAAGCGCTTTGCAAGGACAGTCCTGGGACAGATTACAGGACTTCCTCTCTTCTGGGAAAGCCTCCCTTCCGCACCCAGCTTTGTCCCGGATTCTTTGGTGGGATTATTTTTCTCTTAGTTTCATGTTCAATGGGTTTGGACCTCTGTTTCTTTCTCCATAGAAGCTTATTTAATTAGCTAATTTATGTTTGAGTTCGGGTTCAAACCCAGAGCTTCAAGCCTGCTAGGCCAGTGCTCTACCGCTGCGCCACATCCTCAGCTTGCTACATTGGCCTTTTGTGTCCCTTGTTCCCACACCCGCATTTGAAGCCACTTGCTGCTTTCTCCTCTCATGACGCAGAGGACAGAGTGCGCAGGGCGTCCTGTGAACAGAGTGCCATTGTTCTGAGCCTGCCCGTTGGTCACTTACCCTCAGAATTGCAAGAGCATATGCACAGTCTGGATTTTAATATAAATATGTGTTCATACATGTATCTATAGGACATGGATGTAAAAGAGGGTCTGTGCATGGGGAGAAAGCAGTCTAAAGCATGACGGGGTGCAGAATGTCTCGTTTCCTGTTTTACTTAGAGTCTAGATTTAACTATCTATCATCTACTTACCTATCTATGTAAGGCCAGGGTTCATGTAGCCCAAGCTGGCCTCCAATTCTCCATATAGCCAAGGATGGCCCTGAACGTCAGATTTCTTACCCCTATCTCTTCAGCCTGGAGTTATATCATCATGCCTAGATGATGTAGCATGGACAGTGAATCCAGGGTTCATGTGTAGGACAGTGGGCAAGAACTGGACCACTCTGATCATATGTGATACGAAATATTGAAACAATTATTTGAGGGGAAGAAGGGACCAGTGGAGGAGCACAGGACAAGGGAATATGGGGCTAACATGAGCAAGGTACAGTGTGTGTGTGTGTGTGTGTGTGTGTGTGTGTGTGTATGTGTGTGTGTGTGTATGTGTGTGAGTGCATGTGAGTGCATGTGTGTGTATGTGAGTGTGAGTGTGTGAATTTGTGGCATGTGTGAATGTGTGTAAGTGTGCCTGTGTGTGAGTGCATGTGTGTGTGTATGTGTGTGAGTATGTGAGTGTGAGTGCATATGAGTGCATGTGTGTGTATGTGTGAGTATGTGAGTATGTCTGTGTGTGTATGTGAATGTGTGTGTGCATGTGTATGTGCATGTGTGTGTGCAAGTGTGTGTGGGGGTATATGAGTGCATTTGAGTGCATGTGTGTGAGTATATGAGTGTGTGTGAGTATATGAGTGTGTGTGTGTATGTGTGTGAATACGTGTGACTGCATGTGTGTGAGTATATGAGTGTGTTTGAGTGTAAGTGTGTGTGTGTGTGTGTGTGTATGCAAATGGCATAATGAAGTCCATCTATTATCTTGTAAGCTAACTGAAAACTTAAGCAATTGAAAGCTAGAGTGACAAACATGGAGTGTGTATTTGGTTCACGGGCCAGAGGCCTGCTCTACCCACCTGCACTGGAGGAGTTGGTTGGTGGCAGGCGGGCTGATAGGCAGCAGCAGGTCCTTTGTGTAGGCTGCGCTGAGAGTCAAGGTGTCGTCCTCACAGGTCAGAGAAATCAGGACCAGACGAGGCTCCTGCCGGGCAGTGACCATGTTCCCCTCTTCATTGATCACAAGCCAAAACCTGACATCGACAAAAAGCACAGGCTCCATAGAAAACAGCACAAGCAGCCGGGCCTTCACCAGAGCCACAATTACCCAGCTCTTATCCCCCAAGCCCCGCAAGCTTAGAGAGTCTGTCTGTCTGTCTGTCTGTCTCTCTCTCTCTCTGAACATTGCCTTGGCAATGAACAAGACTGAGGCCTGACACCGTCTGTTCATTTTAAAGGAGTCAATAACCACTCGAGAGTCGATGTGTAACAGATGGAACGTTTGACAGGACTTGATCATATTCTTTAAGCATGCCCCAAGAAGACATTAAGAACCCACTTCACAGCCGGCCAGAGGGTCACGGAGAAGCAGTGAGCTCTCAGGGGCAGAAAGGTGAGGTTGTCCCTCAAGGAGTTTACAGCCATATAGTTCGGCTGAGCAACAGGTGGCAGCAATTCCAAGCGCTATCTTTGTTTAATTTTATATTTTAGGCGCCAGCGTTTGCCTCCACCCTTGTATGCGCACCACATGCATGCAGTACCTGCAAAGGCCAGAAGAGGGAGTGCTGGCAACAAAACCCCATTCACCTGCAAGAGCAGCAAGCGCTCCTAACTGCTGAGCCCTCTCTCCAGCTGCACCCATTGAATGTTTAAATACTGGGGGTTGTGAATTCTGAAGTTTGCTGAAAAGGTCTGCTGTCCGTCTCTACAATACTTTCCTAGCTCACTCTGTTCCATGTTCAGAGATACTCACTCCTCAGGTAAAGGATAACTGGTAGAGCAATGGATAGAACCATTTCCAGAGGAAGTATGGTGCGTCCCCTCCCTGCTGCCAGGGAAAGGAAGGTTCAGGGCGGACACTGGGGCAGAAGCCTCTGAGCATTGCTGCTTACTGCCCTGATCTCCACGGTTTGCTCTGCCTGACTTCTTAAACAACCTAGGACCACCAGGCCTGGTGGGGGGCGGGGCACTGCCACCGTGGGCTGGGTCATTTCACATCATCACTAATCAAGAAAATGCCCCACAGACTTGTCTCTAGGCGTGTTCTCAACGAGGTTCCTCTTCCCAGATAAGTCTAAATTGTGTTGAGCTGACAAAAAAAAAAAAAAAAAAAGAATCAGGGTACCCCCCCCCCATTTACCATCTTATGCCTATAAATAAGTGGAAATTCAGATGGCTATAGCCAAATGCTTTGTGGAAAGGCACATGCTCTGTAAAAAGCTAGTATACGGCCAAATATGTGAGTCAAGGCAGAGAGCCAGCCTCACTACGCCCCACAGTATGCGGGTCCTCATTCTCTTGGTCCCCGGCCTGAAACAATAATCAGAGCCCCTGAGTGATCTCACTCGTGGCCTCTGTCAGTCCTGACAGCGGATTCCTCTAGATGCGTGAGCCTAAAACTAACTTGTACTGCTGCTTTGCTTCAAATAAAGTTACCAGCTGTTTTGGCAAGCCCTGATTTGAGAGAAAGAGAGGGGGGGAAGGAGGAGGAGGAGAAAGAAGAAGAAGAAGAGGAGGAGGAGGAGGAGGAAGAGGAGGAAGAGGAGGAGGAGAAAGAAAGAAAGAAAGAAAGAAAGAAAGAAAGAAAGAAAGAAAGAAAGAAAGAAAGAAGAAACAAGAAAGAAAAGAAAAGAAAGAAAAGAAAAGAAAAGAAAAGAAAAGAAAAGAAAAGAAAAGAAAAGAGAGAAAATTGGAAAAGGGGACTGGAACTCAGGGAAGGCCCAGCCTAGGCACCGACCACCAAGTAACATCACCCCCACCAAGTGTGCGAGTTCCCGCCCTCAGTGCATTCGGTGTTGCGCAACCGTCACCACCGTTTCCAAAACCATTTGCCTTTCCAAACAGAAACTCTGCACCCAGTAAGCAATAACTCACCGCGCCCACCCCCTCCAGCCCCAGAACCTTCTCTCCTGTTTCTGTTTATGAATTTGGAGTCAAGCAGCTGGAGCTGAAATCCTGTACTAGTCCCTCTGTGCCGTTCAGTTAACTTAGCGCTGTGTTCTCACTGTCCGTCCGCATTACTACAGGCCCCAGAACATCAGTCCTTGCCAAGGCTGGACGATATTCCAGTGTCTGTATAAATCACCATTATTTAATCTCCTCACCCTTGAAGGGACACTGGGTTATCTTCACTTCTTACTCGCTGCTGTGCACAGTTAAGTTTCAATGTTGCAAAAGCATTCCTTAGATTCAAGTCCCTGTCCCGTTTTCAACTACTTCTGGTAAACACGTCAGAACACGCCAGCCTTTGAGCCTGGTGTCTTTTCCCAGCTCTCTAGAATGTTCTAGGATGTTCTTCCAACTTACTTGCCTGGAAAGGGCCTGGCTGTTTTCTAGTTTTCAGAGTAAGCAATTGACTTTTTTTGGTACATTTTCCCTGAGTGCCCCCAGACACCCTTGCTCTCTGTCCTCAGGGTCCCCCAAGGAAGCAGTTCCTCGTTGTTTGGTTGTTTGCATTTGCTGTTGTTTACTTATTGCTTACATTCCCTGAGAGCTTGTGACTAAAGTGAAGAATTTGCCACCACAGCTGAGGTGCAATTCAGAACGCGGTTTCTGAATCAATATGGTAGCAAAAATGTCAATGCCCGCTGGGCGGTGGTGGCGCACACCTGTGATCCCAGCACTCTGGGAAGCAGAGGCAGACGGGATTTCTGAGTTCGAGGCCAGTCTGGTTTACAGAGTGAGTTCCAGGACAGCCAGGGCTACACAGAGAAACCCTGTCTCGAAAAAACCAAATCCAAAAATCAAAAAACAAAAAAAACAAAAAAACAAAACAAACAAACAAAAAAAAAAAGCCAATGCCCTTTGCCTCTGAGGCTGACAGAGTGTGTGTGAGGCCCCGCTGCTCAAAGCAGGCAATAGTTAGGGTTCCTGAAGAGGTGAGTAGCTGACCTTTGAACTTTGGCCGGAACTGCTGTGTCCTGTGAAAGGACCATTGCTGTGTTTTCAAGAGAGGGGGAGGAGAGCAGGAATCCGGCAGCCCTGGAGCCTCGCGTCAGCCACGGCCACCTCTAATGATCTTTGGTCCTTGAGACATGAAGAATTGCAAAACACTGGGGATGTGGGGTGGGGGCAGCCACACGAGACAAGGTCCACACTGAAAGGAGGAAGCCACCAGTCAGTCCATCAACCCTATGTAAAAGCCGCCCTTAAATCAGCTATAAGACAAGAAGGGCTTTGGAGCAAGGATCTCCATTTCTTCTTCTTGAACCAGTCAGTCAGCATGTCCACTGGACCGGCCTGATCCGGGGACCAGTCAGTCAGCATGTCCACTGGACCGGCCTGATCGGGGCGAAGGGCTTGTGTTCGCTTTTGAGAGCTGAGACTCTGTCAGCTCTGTTAGCCTGAGCCCTTTGCTGAAGAAGGCCCCGAGGATCCTAAAAGGCGGTCCTCTAGTGATGCCCAGAGCTGATGGAGACCAGACCTGAAGCGGACAGAGCTGCTGACCCTTCAGTGAAGCCCAGGTGACACGGGTCACTCCTCAGCTGGACTCTTAATCGCGGTTTACAAAACCTAGGTTCAGCCCCGCGCAGAGCCTTTATCTGATAAGAGCCTTAACACTCACAGATTATTTTTCTTAAGCTGCAAGAAGGCGTCCAACTTCTACACTACCAGTGATGAGCCGCGTCTAGGATCCAGGACCTTTGTCTTAGTTTAAATTTAAGACTATCGCTGAGAGTAAAGTAACCAAGGCCCAATCCTTTCCGGGTCCCTGGGTGGAGGGAGATTAAAATTTCTGCTTGCGGATTGGCCGGCATATGGAATGCCTTGTCTACACCACAAATTTGAAATAGCCACGGGAGGATGGACAGAGAGAGGTCCAGTTCCAGGAAGGGGGAAAACCCGGAAACTTCAGAGTTGCAGGTCCCCCGAGCTGTCTGGTGGAGGGTGAGGACCGCTCTTTCAGTTTCTCACCATCCCTTCCCCAGGCTCCAGTCTCTAGTCTGGGAAAGAAGGGACCTGTGAGCGGACCCCGCTGAGCTCCCCGCACCCACACAGCCTAGATCTGCGTGGCGATGCTCGGCGTCACGCGTACCTGTCGCGCAGGTGGCCACAGCGCAGCCCCATGTCGGTGCACTCCGCCTCGCTCACCGACACCCCCCTTGCCGGACTTGATGGGGTAGATCCAGAGCTGAGCCACCGTGCCCACCTGCTGCAGCCGCCGGCGCCTCCGGGGACGCACGCGACGCCAGACCACGGTCCCCAGCGCCACCGCGGCCAGTCCCAGCGCGGCGACGCCGAGCCAGGTGGACCGCGGCTGCCCGGGGACCCGGGACGCGGAGAAGCCGAGGAGGGCCAGCGCCCAGGAGCCGGCGTCCATGGCTGGAGCGGGCGGGACCTCGAGCGACGGGAGCAAGAGCTACTGTGGCCCGCAGCCTGGGCCTGAGCCCAAAGGCCAGCAGCTCCTGACCCTTCCCCTCCAATCCAAGTTGAGCATCTTCACTAGGCCTGAACGGGAGGTGGTGGCTCAGCAGTCGCTTGTCCCTACTTTCCGCAGCCTCCCCCACCCCTCCCCTCCCCTCCCTCGCTGACCCTCCCCCACAATCAATCAGAGCAGAACAGCTTATTTACATGTTTGCAGAGTTGTTTATTTGACCTAAAACACACAAAGGTTGCAGAACATGGTGTGATTTTGAAATTAGAAACCAGGCTGCGGGCAGCCGCCCCTCTGGGGACTGTGGGGAGCAGTTTGGCAGCAACCAGGGAGCTCCCAGCCAGCTGGGATCTGAAGTGAAAAGATCGGACCAGGCCCTGAGATCTACAAGGTCAGTCCTGGGCTGCTGCTATCTGTAGAGGCTCAGACCTGGACTAGTATTTAGACAACCCCCCCCACGCACCACCCCCCTTTTCCTTGTGTCCTAATGTGGACTGGCACTGCCCCAGGTGTCTCTTCCGAATGCCATCATATCTTGAACAAAGACAAGGCCAACAAGGTACCTTGGACGCCTTAGGCACCAGCTTGATGTATCAAGATGTTAAAATATTGTCTTTATTCAAGACTGTTCTAACAAGAAGAAAGGTATTTCTCGACTAAGGCAGAGAGATTGGGCTTTGTACTAAAACAAGGGCTGGGGGGAGGGGGGGACAAACAGCGCTGCAACAGCCAAGGTAGGAATAAAGATTTCTCTGAAGAGAAGCTTGAGTCCCTTCCCTCTGGCCACCAGACTATTGAAACAGTGGGCTGAGAAGCTGAAATCCCCCCACTCCACCCCACCCAAAGTCTCAGGGCAAGAGAAGGAGATGGCTGGAAGGGAGCCTAGGGTCAGCTGGAGGGAGAGCCTGTCTCCCAGAAAGCTTCCTTCCACACAGTTCTGACAAGGCCTCAGACCGCCTGTCAGGAGAGACTGCGGCCGACACATGGGAGGACTTGTGATGGGTAGGATCACACTTTGAACAGAACGGTTGTGCTGAAGCGGAGGGACAGTCCCCAAAACTCGATGTTCATGTGATACTGGCATGAAAATGCAAGCATGAGGTTATCGTGGAGGCCAGCTGAGGCCAGGCAATGAGTTGTCTGCCCTGTAAATGTTCCCTGAGAGGCCACTGTGTGCAGAGTGGGGGGAAGCAGAAGGGTGGCACACACTGGCTTCAGCTGGCTGGGCGCCTCGCATCCCTGGGTTTGGACACGAAATGCCACCCTCTAGCTCCCACGCTCCTGGCTGGTGGCACTATTTGGGGAGTCTGAAGTTAGTTATGAGGTGTAGCTGTAGTGGCTTCTCCTGGTTGTCAACTTGACTATATTTGGAATGAACTACAGTCCAGAATCGGAAGGCTCACTTATGATCCTAATCTGGAGACTCAGAGATAAAAGATTCTGACCTGGATCTTGGCATGGAGATCTTGAAGCATAGTGGCTTTGAATCCCAGAAGATTAAGACAGGGAGATCTCAGAGTTCAAGGTCATATGGGATTAAAGGCGTGGTGGGGTGCATACCTTTAATTTGGGCCACACCCTCTGCTGGAGACCTACATAAGGACATTGGAAGAAGGAAGATTTACTCACTCCTCCTTGCCTGCTTGCCTCTTGGGACTGAGCAACTGCTAGATCCTTGGACTTCCTATTCACAGCTGCTGCTGACCATTGTTGGGAGTTGGACTACAGACTGTAAGTCATCAACAAATTCCCTAACTACACTGTAAGTCATCAACAAATTCCCTAACTACCTATATGTTCTGTGACTCTAAAGAACCCTGACTAATACAGCAGCCTAGCAGGGGATGAAGGAAGTCTCCTGAAGGCTGGCCCCTTCTTACCCATCTGCTTCCTTGGCTTGTCAGGTAAAATTGACTTAGGATCCAGCTTCATATACCACGTTTACCTCACAGCCTGCTGGAAGTGAGAGGCCCAGGACCCCAGGAAGGAGAAGGAGCAACAGCTGTCACCCAGTGATTATGAGATGTCTCTTGAAGTCATCAGCTATAATGCCTTAGACCAGGGTTCTCAACCGGCCTAATGCTGCCACCCTTGAATACGGTCCCTCATGTGGTGGTGACCCCCAACCAAATAATTATTTTCATTGCTACTTCATACCTGTAATAGTGACACTGTTATGAATTGTAATGCAAACATCTGATATGCAGGGTATCTGATATACAATCCCTGTGGAAGGCCTGTGACCCATGGATGAGAACCATTGGCTTAGACAGTCCCGGGCATGCAGTTTGAGGTGCCTTCCACACATCGGTGACCAGCTGAGGCTTAGAACCCAGGACAGACGCACGGTGATCTTGCGATGTCACAGAGGAAGTAGGAGAGATTCGCACTCATTAATGACAAAAACGCCACACAGCTGTAAGTGAGCTATCTCAGTTCCGTGTCACCTTAGTGGGTGTCTTTACTGTTACGGCAAGCTAGTTCAGCATTCTGAGGTATGAAAAACAGACAAGAGCCTTCAAAATGAGTTTATGGTTTCTCCTTGTCC
The DNA here is from genome assembly GCF_947179515.1 of Apodemus sylvaticus. Classification (NCBI taxonomy): domain Eukaryota; kingdom Metazoa; phylum Chordata; class Mammalia; order Rodentia; family Muridae; genus Apodemus; species Apodemus sylvaticus. The sequence goes on from NC_067483.1 coordinate 92,279,243, forward strand.
CTTCTTCTGAAGACACCCTTCTTTCAAATCCCACTCTCTTATAGAATTGGAAGAATTCACAATTATAGATAAATTCTTCCTGTTTTAATAGAATCAGAATGAAATATAAAGACACACTCTATGAACACAATAACCTATGAAGCCATTTCTGTGTGTATGCATACTTCTATTACAGCAAGGCCAGCAAACAGGCTTTTGTGAGCATGTCAGCACCTAAGATATTCAGGGCACAAGGATCTTCTTTTACTTTTCTCAAATGATATATCTATAAAAGTATAAACATTTCTAAAAGTAATTTCAAGCTGTTTCTTTAAACTTTCTTTACTCAGCAATATTAAAGGCAGGAATTAGAAAAAAAATGCAATAGTGGGTGTAACATTCAGAGTAATTGTAGACACAATTCTGTTTATTTTTTTTTAAACCTCATTATCTAAAATTTATGCACCCTCACATTCCCAAACCACCTCTGGTACTTTTCTTGAATTAAGTCTGGGTGTTTGCAGCTCCACAAGAAAAATACGAGATCCGTTTCCAGGAAGATGGCGTGAGGACTCGCAGATGAATCTCCCCGGACCTGGAAGCTGAATAAATGATAAGATTCTCTATTACTTTGTTACTCGGACTAACTGGAACGAAACAGTCACAGATTGAAGTTAAAATTCGGGGAATGTAAGCCATGAGCAGTAAAGGCTACCACCACAGAAAACAGCCCCCTGTGAGAACCGGCTCCCTTCAGAGTCCTAAGGAGACGACTCTCTTACTCGATACTGTTGGCTGTGTTACACTGCTTCAGGCAGACAAAGGCCCACCAGCAGTGAGATGAGAAGTAATCTGACCCCTGTGTCTCCTCAGCTCCACTAAGCTTGACAGGAGGCGCACTGCTCAGCTCTAAGCATCTGTTACCACTCCCTCCACACGGGCCCTAACAGGACAGTGAGAGATTATTTTAGAGTCTTTGAAACTCAAGGCCTCCTGGAAGGCCAAGCAATGGCGGCTACTGGAGTGGTCTACAAAAGGGTCATGCTTGCCCAGTCAACTTAGCCAATCCCGAGCTGAGGACAGGAAAGGCTCCGCCCCACGAGGTAGTGAGGTCGCCTCCTAGTGGCCAGAGCAAGGACCTCACAACTCACAGCCTTACTGCAGATGGGAGCTGAATACTAGGTCTATCACCAGGGGATGAACAGGACCTCTAACTAAAGATGCTCAGAAGTCACAGTCAGGCACTTGGGCTCAGTCACCCAGAGCTGGGACAGCAGGGAGGGTCCAATCAGAGCTGTCACTTACTCTCTAGGATTTTCTATAGCTCACCAAATCTAAGACAGAGCAATGGTAAAATACACCAATTTTGAAGCACAAGGATTTTATTTAATTTTTTCCTTTTTTGGTGTTTGTTTTTGTTCTTTGAATCATGTCCTTTTATGTATCACTGGCTGCCCTGAAACTCACTATGTAGACCAGGCTAGCCTCAAACTCACAGAGACCCATATGCCTCTGCTTCCCACACACAGGGATCAAAGGTGTGAACTGTCGTATCTGGCTACTTAAAATGTTTTAAATTGCATTTACTAGTGTGTGTGTGTATGTGTGTGTGTGTGTGTGTGTGTGTGTGTGTGTATGTGTGTGTGTGTGTGTGTGTGTATGTGTGTGTGTGTGTGTGTGTGTGTGTGAGAGAGAGAGAGAGAGAGAGAGAGAGAGAGAATATGCGTATGTATGGTGTGGCACATATGTGGAGATCAAAAGACATCTTGGGGTCTAGAGAGATGGCTCAGCTCAGGTTAAGAGCACTGACTGCTCTTCCAGAGGTCCTGAGTTCAAAGCCCAGCAACCACACAGTGGTTCACAACCATCTGTAATGGGATCCAATGTCGTCTCCTGGTGTGTCTGAAGACAGCTAAAGTGTACTCATATGCGTAAAATAAATAAATAAATCTAATGAAAGAAAAAAGACAACTTGGGAGAAGAAACAGCTCCCCCCACCCATATGGTGCGTCTGGGGAATTGAACCTAGGATGACAGCCTTGGCCGCAAGTGCCTTTACCCCACTGAGCCACCTCTCCAACCCTCACAAGAGTTTTTGTAAAATGCACCCTATGTTTTATGAGAAGCATTTCAGATATGCTTAGATAGGCATATTAAAAAAAAATAAAGTGCTGGGTGTAGTGAACTTGTATTTAATCCTGGCATTCAGGAGGCAGAGGCAAATAGATGCCTGAGTTCAAGGCCAGCCTAATCTACAGAGTGAGTTCCAAGATAGCCAGGGCTACATAGAGAAACCCTGTCTCAGAAAAAGAAGAACAGGGCTGGTGAGATGACTCAGAGGTTAAGAGCACTGACTGCTCTTCCGAAGGTCCTGAGTTCAAATCCCAGAAACCACATGGTGGCTCACAACCATCCGTAATGAGATCTGATGCCCTCTTCTGGTGTGTCTGAAGACAACTACAGTGTACTTACATATAACAATAAATAAATCTTAAAAAAAAAGAAAAGAAAAAAGAAAAAGAAGAACAATGAAGTATGGTTAGGAGTATGATGACAAGTCATCACAGCAGGCAGCTGTAACGGTGAGGTTTCTCCAACCTGTCTCTTGGCTGAAGCCATTTTGGTTCCTACCCCTTGGCCTAAAAAGTCCCGCGGGAAAGCGCCCAACCTTCTTCTGGAAACTCTAGGTCAGAAGGCCCCAGCTAACTGCATGCTCTTGGCTTGCTAAACTGCTTATCTGTTCCCCTGCCCCTGCCAACCTACTTCTTCCCTCTTCCTTGTCTTTAATAACTCCCTGTAGATGCATTCGGGGCTGCTTAAAACATATTCTCTATTTGAACTTGGTCACACTGACTGGTCTCTCTGGGTTTCCTTTTTCTCATTTCCTGTCTCACATTTATACCACAATGGTCCCTAACTCCATGCAAGAGTCCAAAGGACAATTAAAAAAAAAAAATCATAGCCGATGCTGATATGTATTGAGTGCCTTTGTGTCTCTGATATAATGAACTGATATAATTTAACAAAATAACTTTTGTTAAATGTTTTTTTTTTTGAGGACAACCTTCATTTCCTATTTACAATTCACAGAGACTCAGAATTTGCCTACTGTTACCCCAAGTCCACGTGAACCTCACGACACTGCCCTTAGGATGGCCAGTCATGTGGGCAGGTGGCACTTTGTCCTTAAGATGGTCAGTCACGTGAGCAGTCTCCATCAAAGGTTTGGGCTGTGAGGTGGATTTAAAATTTAGCAGATAGGAGCTGGAGAGGTTTAAGAGTACTGGCTGCTCTTACAGAGGACTACAGAGTGAGTTCCAGAACAGCCAAAGCTACCCAGAGAAACCCTGTCTCAGAAAAACAAAGCAAAACAAACAAAGGCGCATGAGTGACTGAGCCAGCTCAGTGGCTAAGATCACTGGCTGTCCTTGCAGAGGACACGGGTTTGATTCCCAGCACCCACACGGCAGCGTACAGCTGTCTCAACTTCACGTCCAGAGAATCCAGGGCCGTCTCCCACCCTCCTCGGGCACTCCACACAGGTGGGGCATACGCATGTAAACACAACAGCCATAAACAGAAAATAATAAAATTCAGAAGATGAGAAAATGTGGCCGTGTTGTCAAGAGTCTGAGTCACAGAAACAAAGGGAAATTTTTACCTCGTCAGCCCGAAGGCTCCATTAATCCACCATCCGATACACAGGGTCACCCACTCTCAGGCTTCCGATTTTTTCCACTGAGAAATACATCCCAAAAAGCGGAGATGACTGGTATAAACTCTTCACAGAAGGATCACACAGGCGATAGCTGAAAAAAAGACAAAATCTGTCATCAGGCCCTGAAGGAGACAGGAGTCTAGTGTTATCCACAGAACTTGGAAGATGGTGCCTCAGCCTAATTATGGGCCAACAACAAGCCCTTTCCAGAGGTGGACAGGAATGATTATAAAGTAGCCAAATACTGTAGGTTTTCTAAAGCCAATGTGGTAACACACACCTTTATCCCAGCACTTGGAAGGCAGAGGCAGGTGGAGCTCTGAGCTTGAGGCCAGCCTGGCCTACTAAGTGAGTTCCAGGACAGGCAGGGCTACACAGAAAAACCCTTTATTTCAAAAAAAAAAATGTGTGGGTTGGGTTTGTGTAAATACATACAAATACTTTATTACTTAGGTAGCCTGGACTCACACCTCATGGGAAATACACTCATGAAATCTCAGAATGGAACCAACCCCTCACCCACTGAGACGACTGGCTGAAGATGACACAGCCTAGAACCACCTAGGAAAACGAGAGTCCCAGTGAGAGACTCTCTACACTGGGTTGGCCTGTGGGCTGATGTGGGAAGACCCAGCCCAGTGTGGGCGGCACCATTCCCTAGGCAGGATGTCCTGAACCAGCTGAGGGCGGAGAGATCAGGTCGGGCACCTGCAAAGGCATTCACTTCTCTATTCACAACTCCAAACCGCATGGCTGACTGTTTTAGGTTCTTGCCTCAACTTCCCCACAGTGATGTAGTGGAGCTGAAACAAACCTCTTTCTCCCTTCACTGGCTTTCATCAAGGTGTTTTATTTTACCCCAGCGGTGAGACTACAACACCTGCCAAAACTCTGGGTCAAGGCAATGGCCCCCTGTACTTTCAACTTCTCCAACATTAAGATTCAAAGCCGGAGTTCCTGGGCAAACAAAAATTAAGGCAGAAATGTCACTGACCAGTCAGACGGCGGATAAAGTCCAAGGCCTAGCAGAAGAAAAGTTACCTTCACTGTATTTTAAAAAGCAGAGACAAATGGAGCTGAAAATCCAAAGGCCTCAGGCAATAACGTATAAACCTGTTAGAAACACACACTAAGGATTGGCGAGGTGGCTCAGCAGTTAAGAGCACTGACTGCTCTTCCAGAGGTCCTGAGTTTAATTCCCAGCAACCACCTGGTGGCTCACAACCGTCTGTAATGGGGTCTGATGCCCTCTTCTGGTGTGCTGAAGAGATCAATGGTGGTGTACTCATATACATAAAATTAAAAAAAAATTTTTTTAAAAGAAAGAAACACACACAAAACAGAGGAGAGGCAAACAAGCAGCCACCCCTAAAAATGTAAAATTGTTCCTTTTGTCCTTATACATGTTTTTGAGATGGAACACGGGGCTCTTAGATTATTAGAAATTGGTGAGCGGGGCTGGGAATGCTTCTGTTGGTAATATGTATGCTGGGCAGGTTCAAGGACCTGGATTCAGATCCTTCAGCAGCCAGAAAAAAAGCCCAGCGGCAGTAGCCTATAATCCTGGCACTGGGGAGGCGGGGACAGATGATTCCGAGCTCACTGGCAGGTTCACTGGCCAATGAGAGGCCTTGCCTCATCCTTGGTGGGCGGAGCCACAGCAGTTTATGTCTCCACCTCCTGGCTGTCACACTCCATCTCTATGACTGCTCAGGTGCCACTATGTGGCTTCTACTGCCGGCATGACATGTCTCTTTGACATTAGAGGGAACAAGGACTGAATCCCACGGGCCTTGAGTCTGGCCCCGGAAGTCCCCAGTCACCTCGCATTTTCTGAAGACGCAGCCACGGAGAATTTGAACCATGTTAAGATGATTATGACCACAGCATATGGCTTTGGTTAGAAATCGCTGGCACGGATGCAGAGAGGTGAATGCGCCCTTAAGGAATCGTGCGACACTTTAGACAGAAGGGTGTGCAGGAATGAAGTGTGGAGACTTCTTGCTCACTCAGAGGACACATATGCGTGTCTGGGAGTGAGAAGACAGCAGTGTGCTGCTAGCGGCAGCTCTACACTGCCTAGGAGTTCTACCCTCTGGAAATAAGTCTAATTGCTGGAGAGGTGGCTCAGCGGTTAGGAGCACTGGCTGTTCTTCCAGAGGACAAGGGTTCCATTCCCAGCACCCACATGGCAGCTCACAACTGTCTATAACTCCAGCTCCAGGGAATCAGACACCCTCGAGCATGCATACTTGTAGGCAAAACACCAAAGCTCATAAAGTAAAAAATAAATAGGGCATTTTTTTAGAAAGAAATTTCTATAAAACAAACTCAAAAAACAAACATGAAAAGTAATTGATCAAATCATTCAGTGTGAACCTCTGCCCTACACACACATATACAAACATACATATAAACACACACATACACACATATACATACACACATACATGCATATATGCACATACACATGCATACATGCATATACACACATACAAATACACACACATTCACTCATACATACATACATACACACACACACATTCACTCATACATACATACATACATACACACACACACACACACACACACACACACACACATTCACTCATACATACACACACACCAGAAAGGAAGTTGGTGAGAGGTTAAAGTTTCAAAAGAGAACATTATACAACTAAAAATGTATCAGAATAGAGGATCCATCTGGAAAATTAAAAATATAAGAACAGGAAGAAACAGGGGCTTACTTCCTTGAGAGACAGATACAAATCAGTGGTGTCCCTGGGATAGCACGCGGGCCCCTGGGATAGCACGCGGGCCCCTGGGATAGGACTCAGGCACCTGGGATAGCACGCGGGCCCCTGGGATAGCACGCGGGCCCCTGGGATAGCACACAGGCCCCTGGGATAGCACATGGGCCCCTGGGATAGCACACAGGCCCCTGGGATAGGACTCAGGCACACGCCGGGATCCTACCTCTTCAGGGTCTCCAGCGGCTCCTTCCTGTCTATGATGCCGGTGTCGGGGTCCACAGTAGTCAGAACGCACCTGTCAAAGGCCAGGTTAGATGGTGGTTACAAACCCAAGTGCATTCCACACCCAGAGGCCACGTCTAAGTCCAGCCTTTACCTGGGGCAGCTCAGCACCCTCTTCATCTCCACGTCACCAATCAGGAGTTCATCCCAAGTATCCTAGGAGAAAAGGGGGGACGTGGCTTTAGAGTCGGGCTTCCTCCATCTTGGTCAGCCACTCCGGAAACGCAGAGAACTCTGGGAAGCGCCCAAGAGAAGCAGAGTCAAGCTCACTGAGCACGGAACCCAGCGCCTGTGCTCGGGCCAGGCAGCCAAGGACAGCCTGCCTCCCAGCGCCCGGCACCTTCCTCCTTGTTTGCAATCTCAACCACTGATTCTGTCAGGTCAGCAAGAACAAGCCTTCCAAACTGCACGGGTCCCAGCAGACTCACCAGACTGCTTTCCGACACACACAGAGAAACCTGCAGCTTTTGAGACAAGTCCGCTCTTGCCTAAGGCTTACCTCAGTGTTTCTCAACCCGTGGGTCACGACCCCTTTGGCAAACTTTGATCTCCAAAAGCATTTGCATTACAATTCGCAACAGTAGCAAACATATTTAACCGAACAAAAGTAGCAACTTGAAGTAGCAACAAAAATAATTTTATGGTTGGGAGTCACCAGGACGAGAGGAACTGTTCTAACGTCCGGTTAGGTTGCACTGGGAAGGTTGAGACCCGCCAGTTGAAGCCTGCATAGAGCCAAACACCAGTCCCCCACCTGCCGTTCCCACAGGATGCAGGGTAAAAAGGAGACAGGCACTGCGCGCCACCGACCGCACCTTACCTTTCCACCCCTGAACACCGGTCTTCAACTAGTCCTCATGATTGAAGGAGCTGCTATTACAGTTCCTGTTTTCCCCAAGAGACAGACACACAGCACACTGTAAAACTTTAAGTCACACCAGGAGGAAGCAGGATGGTGAGGTCTCAAAATCTTTTACTATATGGGCAAAGCTTTCTGCCCCCGTATACTTTAACTACATCTACATATCTGACATATACACACAAACATACAGCTCTGTGTATACTTGTATACTCATACATGCACAAATATACAAAGATATGTACGCAGATACAGACACATGCACTTTCATACATAAATACACACCAACACATATGAACACATACTAACAAACGTGCAGACACATGAGTGCAAATTCAGATACACATACAGATAAATGCACACACTTAAATGCACACATATACAAACACTGCTCACATCTATACACATGGCCACTTGCACTGGGGCTGCAGTTGCTGCTTTTGCAGAGAACCTAGGTTTGCGTCCCAGAACCCACATGACAGCTACAACTCCAGTTCCAGGGGATCAATACCACCCTCCTGGCTTCCATGGGCACCGCATACACACGGTGCACAGACACTCAAACAAGCTCACACATATATGAGAAGTAAAGATAGCTTTTAAAAAAGAAACTCAAGACACATGTACAAAACATAAACGCACATACATGTGCACACACATAAAACATACTATGTCATAGCACTGCATATGGTTTACAAACATGCATTTGTATTTAAGTGTCCTGCTGTCCAAAGAGTGGACTGTTTCCAGCATCCCCTTCAGAATCCCAAATTCTCAAGTACTTATCTCATACATGAAATGCTTAGTACTGTCTCCTAATCTGTGCATACATTCCTGCATACTTGAAATCATCTCTAGTTCATTTATAATACAAAATAGAATGTAATTGATAAGTAAAGGTACATTGTTTCCTTCAGAAAATAATGGCCAAAAGGTGTATAGTTCAGTACTGATGTCTCCCCCCAAATTTTAAAACATTCTTTAAAAAAAAAAGACATATTTGTGTGTGTATATATATTGTGTGTGTGTGTATATTGTGTGTGTGTGTGTGTGTGTATGTGTGTATGTGCGTGTACATGTAGGGGTTAGGGGGTAGGACCCCTGCACTTATTTACACACAGACACAGAAGAGGGCTTCCGATCCCCCAGGGCTGCAGTTACAGGTGTTTGTGAGACGTCTGCCTTGTCACCCAGGTGCCAGGATCCAAACGCTGGTCCTTATGATTACACAACAAACACTTTTAGTCGCTGATTCTTCTCTCCAGACACCAAGTCTTGTTTCCTCTGAGTTAATAGAATCTATGAAGGGCTGGTTGTATACATATAGCCACATACACACCGATTATGGGGTTACATCCTGCAGGAGGCTACGCATCGTCTATCTGGGCTTGGGGACAGGAGCAGCAGGCTGTGAGAGAGGGTGACAAGTCAGAGAGAGAGCGCATGGCCAAGCAGAGAGAGAGAGCAGTTCTGCACTCTCACCACACGAGGGCGCTGCAGCCACATGCATGTGAGCCAATGGCAGCTTGGGAGGCCAAGGCTCTCCAACCTTGTCTTCAATTCCCTTGTTCCAAGTGACAGTGGGTTCAACATTCCATGACATTTGTCTGTGGAATTCCACACTGTGGCTATCACAGAAAGCCAGCGACCTTGGCATGTTCAGTTAGGGTCTTAGCTCAACTAGGCTACCTGTTCCACAGGTCAAGTGCAGGGTTTCTCAGCAGTTTATCTGGCTTCTTAAGATCTGTCCTTCATGCCTCCAAATGCTAACACTGACGGCTTCTATAGACTGTCAATGACTTTATTAGTCACCCATCTTCATCTGATCACTGTCCACCTTTTGGTTCAAAAGCACTAACTGCTTTGAAAACAACTACACTAAATTTAAATGCAATGATGAATTCAATCCCTAAAGGAAAAGAATACTTTATAAATAACTCAAAAATCAAATTAATCGTGGATGAGTTTAACACTCACTAGACAAATCCAACGCAAAGAAATGCACTATCCAGCAAGACTCCAGGGGCTCCACCAACTTGGAAACAGTTAGAAGAGGCTAGTGCGCCCCCTGCTGGCTGAAAAGCCCAGCTGCACTCTGACAAAATCGGGTCAGGGTGTGGAGGAATTTGAGTTGAAAAAGCAAGAGAAATGGTCAAGGAGAAAAGGGGGGAATACTCCGTGTTGTCGGTTCCACTCTGTGCAATAACACTGAGAATTTATTGTTATTACTTTTTAACTGTGTGCAGGTGTCCTGCATGTGTATCTGCGCATGCAACGCGTGGGAAAAAGGACAAAGACAGCATTGCATCCCCGGGCTCTGGGGTTGTAGATAACTGTGAGCCACCATATAGGTACTGGGGACCAGATGTGGGTCCTCCGCAAGAGCAGCCAGTGCGCTAGCTGCGGAGCCATCTCTCCAGCCCATCCTGGGGGTTTCTGTCAGGCTGTCTGTGCATGCTTTGTAAATAGGAAAACTAAGACTACACAAGGCTTTCCACCATAAGCAAGACCCTAGAAAAAGATGGCGTAAGGTCTGGGGGCGGGGAGGGGAACCACTCACAACAGCACAGGTAAGGGTGATTCCTTGAGCCGTTCAGCACAATCAATACAAGTATTTTCCTTAAATGTATGAAACTTAAACTAGACCTAATACATAGAGACCGTCTTTTGTTGGGGGATGTTTTGTGCACTGTGTATTCAAATGCTGGTTTCTGTACCGGCTGCAGATCCGGTTGCAGTCAGAACTTTGGTATTGTCGTTCTTATGACACCTGATTCAGTATTTTGTAAAACATCATATACTCCATTACCATCTGATTTTGTCAGAGTGCAGTGGGGCTTTTCAACCAGCAGGGGGCACACTAGGCTCTTCTAAAGGTTTCCATGTTTGTGGAGCCCTGGAATCTTCCTAGTACGTCTAGTGACTATTAAATCAGAGTTAAAGAACTGAACAGCCTATAGCTGGTCAGGAGAGGAAAGGTGGGACTTCCAAGCCCAGAGAGGGAGAGGGTCTCAGATGGGGACGGGGGAAGTTGGCGATCGGAACATAGATAAAGAGAGAGGTGCAGGATAAGACCAGGACGGCAGGTAACGGGCCGCAGGGGACGTAGGCCAGGCAGGCGCTGTCCCGTTAGAATAGCTCAGAATCTGCCCAGCTAGAGTGCCTGATACTTTTAATAAATAATAGGTTTCCGTGTCATTAGTCGAGCAAAGATGGGCACAGAAAAACCCTTACTTTTACTCTTATTTCCTTCTTACCTCCCCATGAGCAGACATGGTCATATCCACAGCCGTGTCTGTGTTTGTATATACGTCTCACCATATAATATATATCGCACAACCATAATACATATATGCATTGGCTGGAGGAAAAGTGTATATCACTTGGTATCTGTAACAACAGAAACCAAAGTGGGGTCTTTCCTACCAACCTGTTGGTTTTTTGTTTGTTTGTTTGTTTTGGGGTTTTTTTTTGGTTGTTTTATTTTTTATTTTTTATTTTTTGGCTTTTCGAGATAGGGTTTCTCTGTGTGTAGCCCTGGCTGTCCTGGAACTCACTCTGTAGACCAGGCTGGCCTCGAACTCAGAAATCCACTTGCTTCTGCCTCCCAAGTGCTGGGATTAAAGGTGTACGCCACAACTGCCTGGTTTTGTTGTTGTTTGTTTGTTTGTTTTTTCCAGCAGTTGGCATTTAAGAACATCACAGAGAGCAGGGAAACATCGGAGAGAGAGAAGCAGTAACAGCTGGGCTGAGCCTGTGCTGGCAACGGGCCATGAGAAACACCGATGACCCAATTCCGGTTCTCAGGGTACAGGCAGGGTGGGAGTTACAGTCACCCGTCCAGCCGGGATACGGCTCTTCAAAAATACTTCTATAAAATAAAAGAAATAACTTTTTCTGCAATGGGCCATTTTAAAAGCTCCCTGTAACTTGGTTTCTGACTCTGAGGGCACGCACACCTTACCCTTATTGTGTAGCTGCCATGTGCCGTACAACCCAGGCGTGCACAGTTCTGATCTGTCCTTAATGACCTGGTTCAATACTACACTGAATACACACACACACACCACAAAATAAATATATGTATTTTTTTTTAAAGCTTCTCTTTAAAGGAGGCTGGAGATGGCTCAGCGGTTAAGAGCATCACCGGCCCTCACAGAGGACCTGGGTTCGTTTCCCAGCACCCACACGGCAGCTCACAGTCATCTGTAACTCTAGTTCTAGGGAAGCTGACACCCTTTCCTGGTTTCCATGAGTACTGCATGCATTTGTAAATACATACAGACTTTTAAAGAGGAAAAGAATCCTCGAAGCCAGAGGGCAAACATGGCTGCCAGAGACAAAGGGCTAGAAAAGAGAATCTGCCTGAACGCTACCTTCTCCTACGCTCCTTAGAACGGACAGGGCTGGTGAGGTCAAGGTCACTCCCCCCCACCCCCACCCCGCGCACTGAGTGGTGGGGCCGAGGCTCAGCACAGTTGCCTGACTTTAGGAAAGTCTCCCACAGAGTGCTCACCAGACCTGACCCTGGACCTCAGCTGATAGAGCTCGTGCCCGGGACGCGTCCAGCCAGGGTTTGCTTCCCAGAACTTCACAAACAGCATGGCTACAATCCTGTACACGACAAGTTCAGGGCTATCCTTGGCTACACAGGGAGTTTGAGGCCCAACAAACAACAAACAGCCCTTCCTTCCCACGTGACAGAGAACACTCCGACATTTTTCTGCAGTTTTCTACCCCAGCTCTTTCAAACGTGGGGTGGGGGGACTTGCGTAAGGAAGATGCCCTATTAAAACATCTCGAGTTCAGCTCGGGACAGTGAGCAGAGTGCAGAGAACACGGAGCCCCTCGCCTGCCAGGGGCAGAGATAAGAAGCAAACATCGGCCTTGTTTTAAAACCCGTGTGTTCCAGAAATCAAAGGCCCCGCACTGGCCCAAGCCTTTAAGCCTGGCTTCATCCCCTAACTCCCCACGGGGAAAGTCCACTCCACTCTGCACCACAAGCTGCAAGTGTCCCACAGTGCATGCCCTACTGCCCCACATTTACAGTAACCAATGCCCGGAGTTCTGCATCATGCTCAGGCCTGATGTATTTTTTTTAATTAGTTGAGGATTAAATATGTATGTGTTATATGTATGCATTAATATTTGAAAGGGTTATGACGGCAGGAGGCAGACAGGTCAGTGTGTCAAGCCTTCACCCCTGGCCTTCCTCACTTAGCTCGGACTAAATCAGCCACGGCTCACTGTTTCACAGTAAGGAGTTTGTTAAAAAGATGCAGGGCTATAGAATTTTCTAGAAAATATCGTATCTTATTTAGCCCATCATAATTCAGAAATCTAAAAGCTAAATACGTACAGACTTTTAAAGAGGAAAAGAATCCTCGAAGCCAGAGGGCAAACATGGCTGCCTGGTGCCTGAAGAGGCTAGAAATGGACTCACGGGAGGCCGAGAGGCACCGAGTGAGTATTGAGAGCCGAGCCCAGCTCCTTCCCAAGAGCAGCAAGTACTCTTAGCCCGTGCGCCATTTCTCCTGCCCCCCACTTTTAATTCTGAGTCAGGGTCCCACACTTCAGCCTGGGTAGGCCTTGGACTCACTCTGTGGCCCAGGCTGACCTTGAACTCGAGACGCCCTGCCTCCCTCCCAAGTGGCAGGCCTGCAGCATCAGGCCCAGCTAATAATATGCATCCCTAACACGGAGTGCCAGACGCCTCGATATTTAACAAGTGTTTTAAGAATGGCTCCTTCAAACCGGGCGGTGGTGGCGCACACTTTTAATCCCAGCACTTGGGAGGCAGAGGCAGGCATATTTCTGGGTTTGAGGCCAGCCTGGTCTACAGAGCGAGTTCCAGGACAGCCAGGGCTACACAGAGAAACCCTGTCTCAGAAAAGAAAGAAAGAAAGAAAGAAAGAAAGAAAGAAAGAGAGAGAGAGAGAGAAGAGAGAGAGAGAGAGAGAGAGAAAGAAGGAAGGAAGGAAGAGAGAGAGAAAGAAAGAAAGAAAGAAGGAAGGAAGGAAGGAAGGAAGGAAGGAAGGAAGGAAAGAAGAAGAAAGAAAGAAAGAAAGAAAGAAAGAAAGAAAGAAAGAAAGAAAGAAAGAAAGAAAGAAAGAAAGAAAGAAAGAAAGAAAGAAAGAAAGAATGGCTCCTTCATCATAAACAGCAATGTGGAATCTCGGGCAGGGAGAACGAGCAGTGGGTTCAGGAATCAAATGAAGCTTCAGGCCCAGGCCCCTTTTACATCAGATCTTTCAAATACCTGCTCATAATTTTGGCTTTGTTTTTTTTTTTTAAAGTGTCCCACCACATACACACACACACACACAGAGTACACACACACACACACACACACACAGTATATACCTCGGGTCCCGTCTAATCTAGGTTTAACCTTTCGAAAAAGACCTGGGTAGACTGGGGTTCCTCTCCAGTAGCCCCTCTTTCCTCTGACCTCATGACCACCATCCCCTCCCCCAGTGGCTTTCCAGTCCCCACTGACTAGAGAGTGGCTTGTGAGACGTTGTCAGCACAGCTGTGGAACCATGCGGCTGTGCTGTGGGCTTCAGGTAAGACCTGCTGATGCTTTGAGGAGAGACCCCGATGATCGTATACACCTCTGGGATCCTGCCTCCTCCCGGCTGCCCTGCCGGCCGCAGTGTGCACGCGCCGAGCAGGGAGACTGGTTACCGCACATTCTAGCACTTTCTGGAAAACTGCAGTCATTCATTACACTTGCGTTGCATGGATGCCAGCCACAACAGCCTCCCTGTTCAGACACCACCAGCCCCTCAATAGCCACACCCTAAAAATCAAATTCCTGGGACAGGGCCTCCAGCCACCTCCCCATCCAGCTGCCTCCATCCTTCCTCCAGGGCCCCTGGGATTCCGCAGTACTCCAGGAGACCCCTTGCTCCATCCTCCCATGCGTCCACAGCTTCTGTCTGCCCGCTTTCCCAACCCCCACACAGTACAGCCAGGGCACAGAGGCATAGCACTGCTTCTTGGGAGCCAAATCACACACCTCCTCCCACGCCTCCCTTCTCCGGGTAGACCTAGCAAACCCACTTCCAACAGTTTCCTCATCTTAACACATTCTAGAATCACCTAGAGGAGTCTCAATGACAGTAGTTAGGTCGGTCCGAGGGGACTGTGAAGCTTCATTGCTTTAGGAGGTCACTAGGAGTCAGGCCTTGACACTTTACCCTGGTCCCACTTCTGAGTGCAGACGAGATGTGACCGCCAGCTTCCTGCTTCTGCCGCCAGGCCATCATGCCAGGATGGCCTTTACCTGTCCCTTAGTACTGCCTACCAGAACAAACTCCTTCTCCCTTCAGGGGCACTTTATGACAGCAGCAAGAAAGACAGCTGGATAGTGTTGGCTAACAGACATCTTCTGCATTCACTGCTGTTTCTAAATTGTCAAATTGTGTGGGCAGTGACTTCATTGGTTTACATCGGCTCTCTGCAAAGGTTTATGGGAAATCAGTGGTTCTCGGCCTTCCCAACGCTGAGACCCATTAATACAGTTCCTCATATTGTGGTGACCCACCCCCCAGCACAAAATTATTTTTATTGCTCCCTCATTGTGTGTAATTTTGCTACTGTTAGCAATCACAATGTGAATAGTTTTGGAGATCTCTAGCTTTGCTAAAGGGGTTGAGACCCACAGGTTGAGAAACATTGCGCTGTGGGAACCCACAAATAAGGGCACATTCTACTCAGAGAGAAGGACCCACAAGAGCGAAGCGCTGAAGTGTTTAAGAGCTTCTCCTCTGGGTGCTAACAACCCGGGTCTCTATACTATCACCCTCACCCCAGGTCCACAGAGGCAGGTGGTAAGCCTTGAGTTGTTCCTCCAGATGAACCCCTCATCTGCTGGGCAGAGTCGGGGAACCTTTCTAAGCATGTTTTCTTGTATACAGGGGATAACACTGCAGACTTCACGGGCTGCGGGAGAGCTCAATATGACGTCACTCATTAGTTCAGGGCCTCACACGCTATTATCGGCACCCAGAAAGCATAGCCCATAGCATCTTAGCACATACTCCTGGGTGGCTCAAGGGAGAGGGAGGGCTGTCCTCTATCTCCCCCTCCTTTCCTTTTGTCTGGGCTACGGGTATATAGTGCAGCCTGAGCTGCAAGCTGGAAGCTGGTATGCGCGGGAGCCCAAGCATGAGACTGTGACCAGCGCCCCCTGGAGGCCAGGATGCCATAGGGTCCAGAGAGACCATGGAGAATCTGGAGAAGGGGGTGTCCCCACCACCATGTTGGGGAACCTGGATCATTGCAGAAGCTCACTTTGCACCAGCTCTGGGCGCAGCACATGTGACTTCGATGGCTGTGTCAGCGGCTCCTTACCTCCTCGAAAGCCTCGCAGCCCGACACCACGATGTTTGGCCTGAAATATTCCATCTTCACTTTCTTCTTCAGCCTGGTGTTGAGATCGACTAAGGAGGCTTCGGAAATCAGATGGATAGGGCTGCAGTCTGGGTAGGCTACCTGTCGCGGAACACGGCACCGTCAGCCTCCCCACCACTGTGCCTTCGGAGCCCAGCAGAGTCCAGAAAGAAACCTCTCAATCATGGGGCGGGGGGGGGGGGGGGAGGGGGGTTGTAGACAGGACAGGACGTGAGCACCAAAACGAGGCTTCTATCCGCTCACAGGGCAGGGTAGCAGCATGGGCTGCCTCCGGTTATTTTATTTAATTATAAATATTTGAGGCAGGGACTCACTATATAGCCCTGGATGCCCTAGAATTTATTATGTGGACCAGGCCGTACTTGAACTCATGGAGAGCCACCTGCTTCTACCTCAGGAATGACAGGATTAAAGGTGTGCACCACCACATCTGCTTTTATCTCCCAGCCTGCTCTACTTCCTCGTCACAGGGAGGCGTCTGCTGTCAATCTAGAACGGTCTAGTAACAATTTCATCAACACCACCCAATCACTCAAAACCTATAGATCACTAATGGATATCTGACACTGTTCTAGGGAACAGCGCCCCCTGGAGTAACAAAGCAAATAAACAATATCATTAATAATATTAATATTAAATAAACCTGCCTTGGATTGGGAGGAGAATCCCTGAGGCACTTGTGTCTTACAATGTGGCTCATTACCGATTTCTCTCACAGGAAGTGCCTTCCTGCCCATGAACTAGCTGTCCCCCACTCAGGCAGTGAAGGTGGACTGGAGAATCTGCATCAGGAGAGACACGTGTAGTTCCGGATCTCACTTCCGCTCAGCAACTAGCCTTCTTTCCTTTCTGGAACATAGTCTTTAGTCCAGGCTGGCCTTGAATTCACAGCGATCCTCCTGTCGTAGCCTCCTAAGTGCTGGGATTGCAGGCATCAGCCTCACATTCAGCTTCCCGCCTGTTTCCTCCTGAGTCCGCATCTCCCTGGAAGTCACTCCTGGCTCCGCCCTCCACAAACCTCCTATACCCAGGCCTCTAGGCACAGCCGAAGTCCCAGCACTGAGACATCCGTCCTCTCGTTCCCTCTCCATCCTTAAAGTGTAGGCTGTGCCCTGGACCACCCCCCTGGACCAAGCATTCTAACTGAAGTCTCCCATGGGCGCCTACGGACAGAAAAGGGAGCACGGAGAACCCAGAGTAACTAGCAGAACGGAGGAAGACTGCGCTCACCTCATAGTTCTGAAGGTAACTTTCAGACGGGTAGAGTTTCTTCGTTGTTCTTCCTTTCATGCTGGTATCAAACTGAACCAACCTGTAGGCTTGCGTCTTCAGGTAGTTAGTGAACCACTGTGCGACCTCATCGCCACAATCTCTGCCTTTAATGTCGAGACCAAACAGCCTGGAAGGGAGATTACAGGATTGCTTATGTGCACACACTGGGGGGGGGGGGGGGGGCTGAATGTACCAGGAGGCTGCTGAGAGGTCTTAGGAGGGGCACTGGGAAGGAGCAGAAGCAGGTCCAGGACATTATCTGGGGAAGATCTCCCCAGATCTTACACCGATGAATCACCTAGATGAGCGTTCACATACAGACCCTGGTCTCATGGGTTGGAATCTGAACCCCTCTGCTTCTGATATGCTTCCAGCCATCCAAGTGGCTGGCCCCTGGACCATTAGGAATACCAAGGGTGGCTGGGATTCCTCAGACCTGGTTCAGATGGGGAACACTCACTCCTTCGGCCTGTTGTTGGTCTTAAATAAACTAACATTTCTCTCTGCCTGTCCTTCTGCTCCCGATATAAACTAGAGAAGGAAACATTATACCTATGTCCTGGGAGAGGAGTGTATACAGGTTAGACCATACTGTGATCTCTGCTGTGCCCATGGTTTGGTTTAATGACTTCCTTTACATTAGTTGGTAAAGGTTATGGGTCCTTGACAGGGCTTATAAAATAGTATGTAAATATTTCAATTTAACTTGTGAAAGACATAATTTCTTGAATTATAAGCACTGACATTTAAAATGAGACTATACTTGATTTTGTTTCCAGTGAGATCTAAATGTTATTGGTTTGATATCCACCACGTACCCGTTTTTAAAATACACAAATAAAAATTTTCTCTAAATAGACCAACCATTGTTGTTGTTATTGATGTTGTTTTTGAGACATGGTCTCTAGTAGCCCAGGCTGGCCTTCAACTTGCTATGTAGTAGAGGATACCCTGGACCTCCTGCCTCCCACAGTGCTGGGATATAAGCATATTCCACTACGCCTGATAAATGACCCAAGTTTTGTATAGTTCCTGTCTTTATTCTTGAACGCACAGTATATTCAACTCCTTCTTCCACATACTTTTAGACTGGCATATACTTATAGCTATTAATCTCTTAAAATATTTCCTTGGAACCAATAATATTTTGTTTTGTAAGAATTTATATGTGAAGACATTTGGGAGAGACTAACTTGTCTTTATAACTTTGATTGGTAAATAATTGATAATAAAATGCATTGTTGTAAATTTTGATGATTTCTAAAATTAAAGAGCAGATCTTAGCTGAATTTTTTTTATTAATGAACCCTAAGAACATCAACGCATCTTACTTAATTCTAGACAAGGTTTAGCATCGATTTTATTTTATTTTATTTTCTTAAGCAAGGTCTCACAATGCAGCCAAGTGGTGAAAATTTTGCAATGTAGTCCAACTTGACTTCAAATTCACAACCCTCCTGATTCCACCTCCCCAGTGCTAGTATCAGAGGTGTGAATTATCAGGCCCCAGTCTGTCCTGCCATCTGTCCTTCCTTCCTTACTTCCTTCCTTCTTTCCTTCCTTACTTCCTTCCATAAGCCCTGAGAACAAGGGGCCGAGAATGGCGGTATACACCTCTAATTCCAGAACTCAGAGGCTGCACTGGGAGCATACTGAGTTCAAGGATAGCCTGAGCTATATATCCAAACTCCATTTATTAATATTTTGAGGGAACAGGTTTGAGACAGGGTCTCAGTATGTCTCTCTTTGGCCAGGAACTTGCTAAGTAGACCAGGGTGGCCTCAAACTCACAGAGATCCACCTGCCTCTCCCTCCCGAGTGCTGAGATCA
This sequence comes from Apodemus sylvaticus, assembly GCF_947179515.1. Classification (NCBI taxonomy): domain Eukaryota; kingdom Metazoa; phylum Chordata; class Mammalia; order Rodentia; family Muridae; genus Apodemus; species Apodemus sylvaticus. The sequence continues at coordinate 92,298,357 of NC_067483.1, forward strand.
AAGGCTTGTGTCACTACACCCAGATACTTTTTAAAATGTATCACTTATTTATTACATTTAAATAATAGTATTGAGGATATGGAAGATTTAGCAAATTTGTATGTTATCCGTGCACAGAGGCCAGACTAACCAACTCTACATCATTCCAATTTTAGGGTGTATGTTAACAAAGAAAGCACAAGGAAGTTCTACTTTAAAACAACAAACAGAGGAACGTTAGCTAGCTCAGTGGTAGAGGACGTAACATGTACACAGCCCTGGGATCCATCCCAGCATGACCTTGGGGGTGGTGGGTGAGAAGCAGGTGCAAACTATGGATAAAAACACAAGACCAGGGCTATCCACAGCATTTGGGAATCTGGTAACTGATTTCTTGAAAGTTTCTTCTGCCCTCCCACGCCATGATAAGTAAACACAGACAGACAGACAGACAGACACATAACATAAGAAGTGCACACACAGAAGAAGTATATGCACAGGTGTGCACGCGCGCGCGCACACACACACACACACTCGCATGCACAAATGTATGCACGCACACAGCCTGTGTGAATGCTGTGCCCGCGCCAGTGTGAGATATCAAACGAGTTCAGCAATACTCACTAATAGCTGAACTACAGAGCTCTTAAGGGTTCAAATTCCTCCACCACCCGAGCTGGGATTACAAGCATGTACCACACACCTGTTGTCAAATCCTGAGAGCCCCCTGTTAAGGCTTCGAGGGCTCCTTCCTTCTATCTGAAACCCTTCTTAGGGCACAGGGCACTGCTTGGCCTCTGACTGCATCTATGGATACCTCACGGTTCTCCACTGATCCTCAGCCATTCTTCTAAAACCACGACCAACCACACAAAACAGGGTCTATCCACGGTTGGGCAAAGCAAGGGTGCCCCGTAGCTCCTTCAGAACCTGCACACACTTCTACCCCATACTGTCCACACACACGGGAGGCTGTCACTGGCCCTTGGAAAAGCAGAAAGCACCCAACAGGACAAGAGGATGCCAACCAACTCTCGCCAACCCCCTGATGACAGGAATCCGTCTACCAGGCCTGTGCCTGCTGCACAAGAAGAGTCTATGTGATAAGGACTGACAACAAACGGACCCAGTGGACCCCTTCTCAGAGGAAGGACAAATCGCCAGGCTCATCTTAGAAAGTGGTTTGGTGCGCTGGAGAGATGGCTCAGCGGTTAAGAGCACTGACTTCCCTTCCAGAGGTCCTGAGTTCAATTCCCAGCAACCACATGGTGGCTCACAACCATCTGTAATGGGATCTGATGCCCTCTTCTGGTGTGCCTGAAGACAGCTACAGTGTACTCATCATGTATGTTAAATAAATAAATGAATCTTAAAAAAAAGAGAGAGAGAGAAAGTGGTTTGGTATTTTCTAGCGCCTTGAGTTTTGGTATATATCTATAACCCAAGCACTGGAGGCTGGGGGGGGGGTAGGAGGGGAGGCAAGAAATATAAGAGTCTGTGCCAATCTGGGCAACACAGAGAATTCCAAATCAGTTTGAGTTGCACAGCAAGACTCTGCCTCTAAATAAGCAAGTAAATAAATAAATGCTGCATGCCTGCCAATCCAGGTAGTCTATGCCACCTGGACCCATACCTTGAGGCTGGACAGACAGATAGCTCAGCAGGGAAAGGAGTTACTGCCAAGTTTCACGAGCTGAGTTCAATCCCACGTGGTAGGAGAGAGCTAGCCGATCTCACCCAAACTGTCTTCCGACCTCCACACTCTGCACACACTCCTGCTCTCAGAAGAGACAAGAATGCTCATAAGGGGGCTGGGGATGACTCTGTGGCTAAGAGGGCATGCTGCTCTTCTGAAGGACAGGAGTTCAATTCCCGGAAGCCTCATCACACTTGCCATGGCCTGAAACTCCAGCTCCAGGGGATGTGACACCTATATTCTCTGAGGTCACCTGAATAGATATACCCATACAGAGATAATCATCAAAACTAAAAAACATAAACCCTAAAAGAATGCTCGTAAAATATTACTCGTATTATAGAAGATCACTAAACAATTTCTATGGGCATGAACGAACAGGCTGCCACAGACTCACACAGTGGGAGCTACACTGCGTTCATAAAACAGTCTGCACAGTGACAGTCAAGGAGCCGTCCAACAGCATGGAGGAAGGAGGAGGCTGAAGAGGAACTGTGAGTTACAGAGATTACTAACGACTGGGGATGGGGAGCCGATCCCAAGACCAGAGGGCTGGACTTCAGTACCACAGCCCCTGACCTTCAGGGAAGGGGCAGAGGCTGAAGGTTGAGTCGATCGATAACTGATTATTTTATCGATCACACCATATAATAAAGCTTCCATAACAGCCTGGGTTCAGAGAGTTTCCCGACTGCTAAGCACCTAGAGGTGATTACAGGGAGGTACACCCAACACAGCGCACGGAGTTCAGCTCCCTGCCTGTCCTATCCATCCTCAGCCTTTAGAGAAGTACCCAGCAGACACAAATCCAGACTTCTGTGAGGCCCGCTAGCAAATGAACAGAGCCCAAGGGGAGGTGGAAAGGCTCAGGGTTTCACCCTCACAGGGATCTGAAGCCAGAAACAGTCACATGGGACCAAGCCTTAACCTGTGAGGTCTGAGGCTATCTCCAGGCAGATGGAGTCACAACTGGATTGCTGGGCACCTGCTGGTGTGTACTGGAGAAGGTTTGCTGGTAGAGGCAAGCACTACTCATTGAGGACCCAGAGGCGACAGACAGACTGAGGGAAGGAATGAAAAGCTCCCCTCTTGCCCTCTGTGGTGGTTTGAATGAGAACAGACTCCACAGGCTCCCATATTTGACTAAACAGTTCCCAGTTGGGGTAACAGTTTGGGAAGGATTAGGAGGAAGAGGTGTATCACTGGGATGCAGGCTTTGAAGTTTCAAAAGCCTACATAATTCTTATTTAGCTTTCTTTCTCTGTGTCTCTCTGTCTCTGTCTCAGTCTGTGTCTCTCTGTCTCTGCTTTCTCTGTCTGTCTGTGTCTCTGTTTCTGTCTCTTTCTCCCTCTGTCTCTGCTTTCTGTCTCTCTGTGTCTCTGTCTCTCTCTCTCCGTCTTTTTCCCTCTCTGTCTCTGCTTTCTGTCTTTCTGTGTCTCTGTCTCTCTCCATCTCTTTTTCCCTCTGTCTCTGCTTTCTGTCTCTCTGTGTCTCTGTCTGTCTCTCTCCATCTCTTTTTCCCTCTGTCTCTGCTTTCTGTCTCTCTGTGTCTCTGTCTGTCTCTCTCCGTCTCCCTCTCCCTCTCTCTCCTCTACCTGCTCTAAGCTATTGCTCCAAAACCAGGCCTGCCTGCCGCCATATTCCTTACCATGGTGGATTCGCCCTCTGAAACTGTGAGCCCCAATAAAAACTATCTTTTCTAAGTTGCTTTGGTCATGACGTCTCTTCATAGCAACAGAAAAATAACTAAGACGTCTTCCTATCTCACCTACCTTTAATGTTTGGTTTCTCTCTTCAAAATTACAAAGCAATAAAACTTCAGCTGCCCTGTGCACAGTCGAAGCCGTTATTTTCTTTTGTTTTTATTTTTAAGGGAAACAGAGAACTTCCAGTCTGTACCTAACTTAATTATACCCACATATATACCAAATTACATGTGAAAAACAAATGCTACCTAGCTAGTCTTTAAAGCTAGGCCACAAAGCTCTTTGTTAGACCTACAGTCATTTCTTTATTTCTCCTCCTTTAAAACATAATAAACACAAGACCCACAAAATGCTCCAACAGTTAAGATGTTTACTACCAAGCTTAAAACCTGAGTTCAGTTCCCAGCCCACACACGGTAGATGAACCAATTCTCAAAACCTGACTGCCAGGGAGGCCCTCTAAGAGCAGAGGTCTGGACTTTAGTCCCCCTGGCCCCACAAACACCCCAACCTCCAAGACAGGGGTCAAGGCTGAAGACAGAGCTGATCAATAGCTAATCGTTGTATCAATCACACCTCTATAATAAAAGTCCAAAGGGCGGAGTTCAGAGAGCTTCCAGATTGCTAACACACTGTGTTATTTGAGTCTGCTGACAAGCTAGCTCAGGATGAGGGCTCGCTTCCATGTGCATTTCAGACCAAAGCATATGTGTCAAAGTGCCCTCGAGGGCCCACCATCCAGGACGGGCTGCCCCCTTACTCTACGGCAGCGGTGATAGGACTGGAAACATGGTACCTCAAAACAGTTTACAGTAAACTACTTCCAACAATTGTCACTGCTGTTTATCTCCCAATATAAAAGTTCGGGCAATGGAGGAAGGCTGAAATCCAGCCACAGAGAGCATGCTCAGTTGGAAATTCCCCAGAGTTCCCGAATGTTGTGAGACCCGATTTGATGATGCCATCTGTCTGTTGCAAGTTGATCTTTCACTTGGAAGATTCACCTTTGAGGCACACTGCTCCATCTGGGACTCTCTATTGGGAACCCCAGATGGTTGTCTTGGTTTTTTTTTGATTTTTGGATTTGGTTTTTTCGAGACAGGGTTTCTCTGTATAGCCCTGGCTGTCCTGGAACTCACTCTGTAGACCAGGCTGGCCTTGAACTCAGAAATCCGCCTGCCTCTGTCTCCCAGAGGGCTGAGATTAAAGGCATGCGCCACCACCGCCTGGCTGCCTAGCTGGCTGTCTTAAAGGGGCTTCCTGGCTGACCTCTGTAGGATGTATTGATTCTGATTTGTTTGATGTATTTTATTAATCACGGCATGGAATAAAACTTCTATAAAATCCCAAAGGACCAGATTCAAAGAACTTCCCAATTGCTGAACACCTACAGGTGGGTAGAGTTGTGAATTTGTATATATGTGTTCCGATTTGATAATGTTTTGCTGTTTGTTTGTCTGTTTATTCTTTTACTTTGGTTTGACATATATTTAGTAAACTCATTCATTCTTTGATGGCCCAAACTCTGGCCATGGTGGATCAGTCTCTGGATGGAAGAGAACACAGCATCTAGAAGGTAGCACTCTCAGAAAGTATGTAGGCAGTCCACTGCCCACACCCTGCACACCCACCTCGCCATCTACCTCTTCCTCCTCTTTCTCCTCCTCAGCCTTGGGGTCGCCTTTGTAAGTAACTGGCAGAATGTTTTTGTGAATTCCATAAGGATCTCAAGGGAACTGAACCCAAGAAAGAGGCTGTGAGTGTCAAGACACAGTTGGTGGGTCAGAGACTCAGGCTATGGCCTTCCCTAGCATCTGAAGTGGGAGGCAGTCGCAGGAGACCAGCCCTTACCCTGTGGGATCTGAGGCTATCTCGTGGCAGATGATGCTACCCTTGGACTGTGGACACCAGCTGGTGTGCACTGGAGAGCTAACTGGCCGTGGGGGGCGGGGGGTGGGGTAGAAACACCCAGACGCTCCGAGCTGGCTGCAGTCGCATGGCCAGTGATGCAAATGCCCTCTATCTTTTCTGTATCACGTGACCTCGTTTTGTTTTCCCTTTTCAGAAACTTGGATTGGACTGTCTGGGGACAGTGTCATTTTTCTTTCTTCTTTACTTTTAGGGAAAACAAACCTTAAATCTGTCCAAGAAGACAACCAATACTTGTGGACGTGACTCAGTTACATTTAAATTTCAAGTTAAAATAAAAGGTTGCAAGCTGGTCTTTGGAGCGAGACCCCAAAGGCTGCTTGCTAAGTCTGAAGTCTTCCCTCCTCCTTCTTCCTTTAAAAGACTAGCAGCAGGCTGTTTAAACTGTCTCAGCATGTAGGCCAGCGTGGCCCTGAACTCATGGACCTCCAGGCACTGGGAATAAGGGCCCGTGTTTCTGTACGCCACTTACCCGCAGCACTTTTAGACAATATGAAATCAGTGATCATCAAGAGACACTACCACTGGCCTATAATTAATTGGTTTAAACATTTTAACACTGGTCAGGAGAGATGGCTTATGGGTAAAGGCACCCGCTGCCAAGCCTGATGACCTGAGTTCAATCCCAGGGATCCACACGGTGAACGGAGAGACTCCCTCAAGTTGTCCTCTGCCCTCCACACGATGGCCTCTCTTTCCTACAAGGTCTAGTCTCTTCCCCTTGGCTTCCAGGGAGAGTCTGGGCCTCCCCAGAGCTCTGTGTAAACAGGGGAAGACCCTTGCTGCGGGTGTCAGTGAATCCCCTAGGGAACCTCCCCTCCATTCTCCACAGTAAGCAAGCACCCACACGCTTCAGATGTAAGAAAGAGGTGTGGCTAATTTTTCTCTTCAACACCTGTCGTTTGTGGAAACCGGTTCCCCTCCCCACACAGATGACAAGAGGTGACTGGCTCAAATCCAGCTCACTGATATGCTCCCTCCCTCTCCCTCCCTCCCTTTCCCCTCTCCTTCCCTCCCTCTACCTCACCCTCCCTCTCCTCCCTTCTCTGTGGGGTGGGGGAATGAGGAATCAAAGTCTGTTTTTCTCCTGTGTAAAATGAACTTTGTGACGTTCACTTGCAGGCTTACCAAAACAACTAGTCCAAATCCTGTATTCAGCAAGGCATCACTTTCAAACCAGGGGAATCAGCAAGCAGGAATGCTGGACTTCAGCTCAGACATTCCAAACAAACCTAAGATGAGAGTCTCCCAGGAGCCCAGGCACCTTTGCATAGGACCTGTTTGCACAGGGTTGGAAACTAGACTGAGCTGTGGTTCTGCACACCTTTAATCCCAGCGCTCAGGCTGTGAGTTTGAGGCCAGTGTGGTCTCCACAGAGTTCCAAGCCAGACATACACAATGAGACTCTGACTCAAAAAAATAAATAAATAGCCGGGCAGTGGTGGTGCACACCTTTAATCCCAGCACTTGGGAGGCAGAGGCAAGCAGATTTCTGAGTTCGAGGCCAGTCTGGTCTACAGAGTGAGTTCCAGGACAGCCAGGGCTATACAGAAAAACCCTGTCTTTGAAATAAATAAATAAGTAAGTAAATAAATAAATAAATAACAGCAAAAAAAAAAAAAAAAAAAAAAAAAAAAAAAAAAACAGCAGGCACAAGGCTCTGGCTCTAATCCCAGCACTTAAAAGCAAAAACTTCACCCGGTTACCAGGGGACCCACAACATTACATCATCCCACAGCAAACACCTAAGTTTCTAAGACTTCCTAACATCAAATAGCTTTAACCCTCAGCAGTAAAAAGAAAAGAAGAAGAAGAGTAAGAAGAGGAGGAGGAGGAAGAAGAAGAGGAAAAAGAAAGAAATTCAAGCAAGACCCAGCAGGCCATCAAGAGAGAACCCCCACACAAACAGATGCCAAAGCCTGAGGCCTTGCTCGCCTCTGCCCACATATACACACTCCTCCCCTAAGTCCTCAGTCTCAGACTTCAGGGGCTGGAAAGTTCCAATGTGCCCATATCCAGCCCTGAGATCAACTGGTAAAGTCGCCGGTAACTTCTCTTGTCTGGGTGGCAGGCTAAGAACTCTGAGCAACGTGTCTCCCAGGCCAGGTGAGCTGGCTCAGTGGGAAGGGTTCTTGCTGTCAAATGATCCCCAGAACCCGCACAGGAGAAGGAGAGAGTTGTCTCCAGCAAGCTGTCTTCTGACCTCCACATCCACACCGCTGCCTGTGTGCACTGCACACCCACTGCATATAATTAATTTTTTTTTCTTAACATAAAGGCCTTTCCAGTTTGAATGGAAGATGGCGTGCCCTGAACACTGGCACCTGTGTTAACTATGCTTCTTTTAGCTTAGCTATCACTGGCCCTCCTGTGGCCAGCCACTTCTTGGAGACAATAGTCTTTGTCCCATGCAAACTCTCCTTTATTGAGTCTTTATCTACAGGGAGTAGGTGTCAGGACTATAAGCCCCACAGCTGCTATGTCCTGGCCTGCTAAAGTTATTCTAACTGGCCAACCTGAAACCCTCCCTCAGGGCAGCGGTCTCTCCTTCTACACATGCCTCTGGGCAGTCCTAGGCTTCCCTCTGTGGTAGTGCTACCCACTTCTAGGAACCCGTCAACATAAGCGATAGCTTTTCCTATATGACAGTCATTTTGTCATATAGGAATCATCCCTGACTAAAACTAATCCTGAGGCTGAGGCAGCAGTTCCGTCTGTGGAGTGAACATATGTCTAACACGCACAAAGCTCAGGGTTCAATCCCCAGCACCACACAAACGGAGCACAGTGGTAAGTGGTATGGGTCACAAGGTAGTAAAGCACTCAGGAGATAAAGACAGTAAAAGATCAAAACTCCAAAGTCATAATTGATTACATAAAAAAAAAAAAGTTAGGGTCAGCCTGGAATGTCAGACCCCATCTCAGAAATAAAATCTAGTCCAAATAAAAGAAATAAAAACTAGTCTAAGTTCCACCCCACACCTACCTGGCAATAGCCAGGTATGCCCCGCCCCATAGATCTGGCCCACTATAAAAGGGGCTACTTGCCCCTCCTCTCCCTCTTTGCTCTCTGCTCTCCCACATACTCTCACCTCTCTGCCCCTTGGGCTCTCCTCCCCCACCCCTCCACGTGGTCATGGCCGGCCTCCACTTCACTTCTCTTCTCTTTCTCTCTCTCTCTCTCTCTCTCTCTCTCTCTCTCTCTCTCTCTCTCTCTCTCTCCCACTAACTCCCATCCCCTACCCTGAATAAACCCTATTCTATACCATGCCTGTGTGCCTGTGTGTGTGGTCCCTCAGGGGGAAGAGGTGCCTGGACAGGGGCCTGCCTGGGCACCCCCTTCCCCCACACCGCTGTGCCACACTCCCTTAACCCCCATCCTCTCTTTTTAAGCCCCTTCACTGGGTACCCTTAACAGACACGCACCCCAGAGCCCTACCCTGAGATTAACCCTCCTAAGGATTTTCCTGCGCTAATTTCATCAACTATGGTTCTGACATGAACTGTAACAAATGCAAGGAAAAATCAGGTCTGTGGCAGTCCCCACCTGCAGTCGTGGATCTTATTGGAGGAAGGCAGCTTGATAGGGAGAACCATCTGCTCCATGCCTGGGGCTTCGAGAGTCAGGTAATTGTTCTCCAAGGTAATGGAGACCAGCACGAGGCGAGGCTCCTGGCGGGCAGTGATCATGTGTCCATCTTCCTTAACCACCATCCAAAACCTGCAGAAGGGCAGACAGGCAGGCTCAGAACACTGTCCTCACTTCTCAAGGACTTCCTCAGGCTCTCCCTTACCTCAAAACCATCCACCCATCCTCCTTGAGAGCTGACGGAAGATCGTGAACATCTGGACGGATCCTTAGATCTAAAAGTCGTTGTCCCCAGATGGAGCTCATCCTAGCACTCACGTGATATCCTTTGCCACCTTAAGATGTGCAAGAAGCCCTCACAGCACGTGAGCACATGTTCCTAGAATCCCTAGACTCATGTGTACCAGCTTCCATCCACCCAAAACAGCCCCTCCCACAGCTGACAAGGACCCCTCTGTGTCGGCCCAGCCCACTGTGTAATGACTGAGAACAAAAGCTGAAGTTAAAAGGGAGGCTGGAGAGATGGCTCAGAGGTTAAGAGCACTGACTGCTCTGCCAAAGTTCTTGAGTTCGAATCCCAGCAACCACATAGTGGCTCACAACCATCAGTAAGAAGATCTTACTTCTCTTGTCTGAAGACAGCTACAGTGTAGTTAAGTGAGGTGAAAAGATGCATCCTAAAGATGGGTGGCATCTTCCATGGGCTAGGGCTCTAGACTGAATAGAAAGGATAAACCTAGCTGACGACCAGCCTCCCTCCCCCCCCCTCTCTCTCTCTGCTTCCTGACCATGGACACCATGTGACCAGCCCCTCACAATCCGTCTTCCCTTCATTTGCTTCTTGTTAGGTATTTGTCTCAACAATAAGAACAGTTAACCAAGACAGCTGCCATGCACAACAGATACTTTATCTTGCGCACATAAACAATTCCCCATGAACAAACAATCCACTGTGTTCTGCCAATTCCAAGAGACAGAATGAGCCTAGAAAGTGGGCTTTTGTAATCAAGTTACCCCAACTGATCTGCAATAAGAGTCAGCACCCCGACTTTACAACAAAGCACAAGCAGGTGGACCAGTGTAACAGCCCAGAGTTCAGAATCCCCACAGTAAACAGCAGGGCCTTGAGCACCAGTGGAACAGTGAGGCCGTTCCCAGGGCAAACAAAAAAAATCTCACTCAAGTTAAAAACTAGCTGCCAACTGGCCAGCAGAGTTGGGGTGGAGGAGGGTGGGGCAGGAAGGGCTAAGCCCAGAAGAGAAGGTGGGAAGGGAAAGGTGGGAGATAGGAGGGAAGAAGCGGGGGAGGGGTGCTCCCTTTATCAATAGGTGATAAATGCATGCAGAAGAAATAGACAGTTGGCTTTGAAGTAGGGTGTGAGCAGAGGTGATAGAGTCCGATGCTAAGGGACGTTTCAAGATCAATGAAGGAAGCTACCCCCATGTTGGGGTTTTGTCTAAGCTCCACCCCACACCTACCTGGCAATGGCCAGGTATGCCCCGCCCCAGAGATCTGGCCCACTATAAGAGGGGCTACTTGCTCCTCCTCTCCCTCTTTGCTCTCTGCTCTCCCATACTCTCTCACCTCTCTGCCCCTGGGGCTCTTCCCCCCCTCCACGTGGTCATGGCCGGCCTCTACTCTCTCTCTCTCTCTCTCTCTCTCTCTCTCTCTCTCTCTCTCTCTCTCTCCCTCCCTCTCTCTACCACTAACTCCCATCCCCTATTCTGAATAAACTCTATTCTATACCATGTCTGTGTGTGTGTGGTCCCTCAGGGGCAGAGGTGCCCAGGCAAGGGCCCGCCTGGACACCTTCCCCCCACGCCGCCTAGCCACACTCACCTAACCCCCTATACTCCCCCCTTCTTAAGCCCCTTCATCATCCTGCCGCTTTAAGTCCTGTCAAAGTCCTTCACCCCACAGCAGACGGCCTGTGATACCATCTTCTGGGAAGACCTTAAACACTTCACTGCCCAGGGAGCTGGGTCAAGGCTGAGCTCAAAGGAGCTGAGAACACTAGCCAAACACCCCCAGCAGTTGGGGGAATGGGGCATACAGAGGAAAAGCCAGACACAAAATAAACAAAAGATTTCCTTCCCCCCAGAAAGACCAGTAGTTATGGTCCTAACTCAGGAGCAGAAAACAGCCATTAAGCAGAGTTCTGGCAGGCAAGCTTGCTTCTGAATATTAATTAGGTTGATAAACAAAAGCTGGAGGAGGTTAGAGGTTCAGGTCTCCTGCTCCTCTGCCCCTCTTCTGTTCCTGTATCGCACACTAGTGTCAGAGAAGTGGCTGCCATACTCACCTAGATCTGAATTCAAACCCTCCAGAACAGGCTGAGTTTGTGACACACCCCCAGGCATACTCATCCTGTCCAATACTGTCTTGCTATACACACTTACAGGACAGGATATGGCCCAATGTCTATCCCATAATCATTTCTCTGGATGCTGTGGTCCAAGGAGGAGGGAAAGGCAGAGAAATGATTATGGGATAGACATTGGGCTATATCCTGTCCTGTAAGTTTACCCATCTCTGGTTGACGTTGTGGGCTAGCTATGAATGTCCCTATTCCATGCTATACTAGCACTTGCAAAGCAGAGGCAGGTAGATTCCTCCAAGTTCCAGGCCAACCTTATCTACACAGCAAGTTCAGGTCTGCCAGAGAGCCTTCATTTTAAAAAAATACCAAAAAGAAAAAAGAAGAATGTATTGCTCAAAACAAGAGAAATGATACAGCTCTATTTATTTTATTGAATCCCCAGGAAGCAGAAAAGCAAGGCAAAGGACACCTTTTCTCTCTACACTAGCAATATCTACAGCCAAGCCATGATAATCTTTTTTATTCTTTTTGTTTGCTTGTTTGTTTTTGTTTTTTGTTTTTTGTTTTTTCGAGACAGGGTTTCTCTGTGTAGCCCTGGCTGTCCTGGAACTCATTCTGTAGACCAGGCTGGCCTCGAACTCAGAAATCCGTCTGCCTCTGCCTCCCAAGTGCTGGGATTACAGGCGTGCGCCACCACGCCTGGCTCACAATAATCTTAATGAAGAACATAACATGCTCCGATGATCTGAGGAAACACAGGGTGGTACTGGTGACCTGTGAGATACCCCAGGGTTCTCAGATGGGAGGGAACCTGCTCATGTCTGTCCTGCCTCCTCGGGTGAGCACTGCAAGCCTCAGCACCTCCTGGGTGTTGTACAATATCCAGTACCAGGTACCCGAGGTCTTCCCAGCCTCAGGGATGAGATCTCAACCTCCACACTTTAATAAGCCCTAAACATCTTTCTCTCAATGGTCTCTTATAAAACCCTTTAATTATAGCAGAACAATCCGCTGGGGATGCTCCATTCTTGGTGATTTGAGTTTGTTTGGACAGGAATGGGACTCTTAAGGAATGATAGTATTTTATTTGATTTCAGTACATAGACAAGTTTTCATATAGCCCAGGCTGGCCTTGAACTCAGATCTACAGCTGACCTGGGAATGACCTTGAACTTTGGGGGAACATGGTGGGGGGGGGGAACCATGTAATTCTGCTCCTTACTCATTACAGTGGTCACCAGAACTAGAGGGAAGAAAGGGCCCGTTGTTCTTGAAAACATTCTGCCAATGGCATTTATATTTCTAGTGTCCTACAGTTAGGAGAGCAGTAAACGGCTGAGTTGGTCCTGGGGCACGGGAGTCTCTCTCCTCCAGGGGTCCAGGAATGCTCCACTTCACCTTTCCAAAACTACTTAGGATCAAAGTTTGAGAGCCCAGAGAATTCTGGCAACAAACCTCAGTTCTGTTATGCTGAAAGGGGTAGCAGCCAAAATCGAGGCGCTCTTTCTCACTCTAGAGTAAATTTGCAAGTAGTAAACTTCTCTTCCAAGAAGGCCTCCCCACAGCCATTTTTGGGCTTGCAAACTACCGAGTTCAACTTGAACATGCTCACAAATGTGCCCACTGTTACAACTGGTGTCAACTCTTTCCCATATGTGTGCCTGTTTCCCAGACCAACAAACCCTTACTTTCTAGGTTTGGGGAGAAAACAGCTTGCAATAATGAACTTCTCTCTCTGACTTTCTCCAGACTCTGGCTCACAAAGTTTGCACTCACCCAGGGGCGCCCGGTTCCAGGTCTCAGTGGAATAGGCGAGGCCCCGACCTCCCTCACCCTGGCCCACCCGCGCTTCGTGCAGCGCGGGGCTCGGCGTACCTGTCGCGCACTTTGCCGCAGCGCAGCCCCATGTCGGTGCACTTGGTCTCGCACACTGACACCCCCTTGCAGGACTTGATCGGGTAGATCCAAACCTTTGACACCGTGCCCACCTGCTTCAGCTGCCGGCGCCGCCGGGGACGCGCATGACGCCAGGCCACGGTCCCCAGCGCCACCGCGGCCAGTCCCAGCGCAGCGACGCCGAGCCAGGTGGATCGTGGCTGTCCAGGAAGGCCGAAGCGAGCCAAAGCCGTGGAGCTAGAGGAACCCATGCTAAACTATCCCGGGCAGGCCTGGGCTACCGGGCCGCGGTGGAGAGGCTGGGTTTAAGACTCCGGTATTGTGGGAGGAGCCAGAGTTGGCGCAGCCGCACTGCCTATCAAACTTCTGCTCAAGTTCAGACAAGAGGCGGAGCCCGGGCCACTCTCATCACGGGGGGAGGTGAGGGGGCAGCTAGGGGTTGTCACTTTCATTTTACTTCGCCTCTGTCCCCCCCCCTTTAAGGTGACCCTTCCCCCGTGACCCTTCAACCCGCTACACTGGTTTACCCTTTTGCTTCTAAAAGGAGCGCACTCAGTTGCGCGAGAAGCTGCACTGAAATGAAGCGGGATGGAGGAATGTTTCCTGGGAATAACTTTAGGGTAGGTCGCCCGGAAGATCGCGCAACAATCTTGAACGCTCAGCTTCAACCAGACGACTGGCGCGGCTTCTGGCCGCGTGACCTGGGGTTACAGGCATACAAGTCAATTAAGACAGCCGGAGGAAAGGAAAGGCTGGCAGAACTTGCCTCTTGCTGTGGCTGAGGTCAGAATAGAGGACTCTGGTCTTTTCTTAGGACTTTTCTTAGACGTTCTAAACAGGATTTAAAAGTCGGGCTTTGGCAAGGAGATAGAAAACATCCATGATTAACTCATCTCAGAAACATCCACGATTAACTCATCGTTTGAAAGCCCTCCAACAGGTAAAGGCAGGTAAAGATCCCGGCTGCCAACACTGACAGCTTGAATTCAGTCCCTGGGATCCATGTGGTAGAGGCAGCCATTTCTTGGAGAGAGAGGGAGGGGGGGAGAGGGAGAGGGGAGAATAAATAATAAATAAATGGAGAGGTGGCTCCATTTATTGGTTAGGAGCACCGGCTGCTTTAGCAGAAGACCCAGTTGGATGCCCAGTACTTACAGAGCAGCTCCTAACTGTCTGCAATTCCGGTGCCAGGAGATTCCCATCCTCTTCTGGCCCCTGCCGATACCTGGAGCACCAGTGGTACTCAGGCATCCATGTGGGCAAAACATCCATATACTTAATTTTTTTTAAAAAATTATTAAAAAAAAAAAAGCTAAGGACTTGGAATTTTGAACGATTCTTCTGCAGCTTGCACAGTCATCAGAGACAGCGGTGCTCCAGGGAGGACCGGCAGGACAGAGCCCCAGCCTCCTGGCAGCCAGCAGAGCAAGCATGGTTGCTTCTTCTGATCGGTGACACAGACTGAGAGCCTACCCAGGTAGCAAGTCCCCCTCCTTCTCTGCCCCTTCACGTCCTTCTGAAAAGCCCAACGACCTCTGCCTAGGTCAGAGGAGAGCTGAGCTCACCTACTCCCCCCTAAATAGTTACCTGATGAATAAAAGCCAGGCTTCAGGTTTAACCGAGGTCTGCCATTGTTTTGTAAAAGCTTCACTCAAGCTAACTAACTGGGATACAGCAGATGTTCTTACACAGGATGGGAGTTTGTTTATTTTTCAAGGGATGGTTCTTTACATCAAGACACAATCTGGGCCTGGAGAGATGGCTCAGTGGTTAAGAGCACTGACTGCTCTTCCAAAGGTTGTGAGCTCAAATCCCAGCAACCACATCCTGTCTCACAACCATCCGTAATGAGATCTGATGCCCTCTTCTGGAGTGTCTGAAGACAACTACCGTGAACTTACATATAATAAATAATCTTCTTAAAAAAAAAAAAAAGAGAGACATACATATATGCCAGTACTCTTGAAGGCCAGAGAAGGTGTCAGATCTCCTGGATAGAAGTAACCGCCATTGTGAAGCATCCAACATAATTGCTGGAGAAACAGAGCTTCTGTTTTCTGAAAGTGAGTGTGTGTGTGTGTGTGTGTGTGTGTGTGTAGCTACCTTTCCACTTACATCTTCATTAACATCTCGTTAGCATCTTAAATCTCTTCCCAGTGTGTGTTGTAGTATTACCATGACCCATATATGGGTCACCTACAAACTCTAGAGCAGTGGTTCTCAACCTTCTTGAAGCTGTGACCCTTAAATGCAGTTCAAGGTGACCCCCCCCCCAGCCATAACATTATTTTATTGCTACTCATAACTGTAATTTTGCTACTGCTATGAATCATAATGTAAGTTGCTAATAAGCAGATGTCTGATATGTGGCCCCTGTGGAAGGGCCTTTTGACCCACAGGTTGAGAACCGCTGCTCTAGAGTGTGAAATTGGCGGGCATAGCGGGGCGGGGCACGGTCCAGCTGCTTCTTTGACAGTTTGCTCTCTTCATTTGCTGACTCTGTGAGGTCTCCAGGCCTCACTCTCTGCCCTGCTCGCCAACATCCTGTGTCCCAGGCCTGCACAAGCTTCTGTCAGAGTTCCATGCCTATAAAGTCTGGATCCACACTGGAGGTGGGCCTCCTGACAGGGTAAACATCTCTTTATTTAAAGCAAACAAACCAACAAAATTGAGATTGTGTAGCGCTGGTTGACCTGGGACTCACTAGGTACACCAGGCTGGCCTCTCAAGGTTACAGAGACCGGCCTGTCTCTGCCCCCCAGGTACCAGAATTAAAGCTGTAAGCCATGATATCTGGAAAAAAATTTAATTTTTAAAAATTTTATGTGTACAAGTGTTTGCCTATATGTACATATGTGTACTACATGTATGTTTAGTTCCTGAAGAGACCAGAAGAGGGCACCAGCCTCCTGGAACTGGAGTTACAGATGGTGTGAGCCACCATGTGGATGCTGGAAACTGAACCTAGGTCTTGTGTAAGAGCAGCCAGTGCTCTTAACCACCAAGCCATCTGAGCCAGCCCTGTGTCTCTCTAACTTATCTGTTCCTTTCAATGTAAATGCCTTCTACATTCACCAGGCTTTGTCCTAACACAAAGTTTAGATGCAGTGCCTGTCCGTCTGTGTGACTGACTGACAGCTCACCTGCAAGTCTATGAGACAGTGACAAATAGAACCCCTGGTCAATGCTAGGCAGTGGTGGCACACACCTTTAATCCCAGCACTTGGGAGGTAGAGGCAGGTGGATTTCTGAGTTCGATACCAGCCTGGTCTACAGAGTGAGTTCCAGGACAGCCAGGGCTACACAGAGAAACCCTGTCTCTGGGGGGGAGAAAAAAATCCTGGTCAAGACTTGGATAAATCCAGGCTGTCTGCATTTCCAGAGGATGTAAGTGTGTGTGTGTGTATGTGTGTGTGTGTGTCTGTTTGTGCATATATGTATCTGTGTGCCTGTATGTCTGTGTGTCTGTATATCTCTCTGCGTGTCTGAATCTGTATCTGTCTCTGGGTATCTGTATGTGTGTCTGTGCGTCTATGTGTGTATCTATGTGTGTCCCTGTGTGTCTATATCTGTATATATATCTGTATATATGTCTGTGTGTCTGTATCTGTGTGTGTGTGCATCTGAATGTGTGTCTGTTGTATGTCCAAATCTGTGTAACTGTGTGTCTGTATCTGTATGCACATGTGTGCATGCAGGTGTGTCTGTGTATATCTGTATGTGTGTCCGTGTGTGTCCCTGTCCGTGTGTGTGTGTGTGTGTGTGTCTACGCAAGTGTGCCCCAGCATGCGTGTGGAGGTCTAGGGATAACTCCACCCTCCCTCCTCACCGGCTGCCTTGAAGCAGGTCTCCTGTTCATCACTGTTCAGCCAGACTAAGTGGCCCTGTTGGTTTTGGCGACTCTCCTGTCTTCACCTCCCATCCCACTGAAGCAGCCCCGTGTCACAGACTCATGCCACCATGCCTGGGCCTATGTGGATCCTAGGGCTCTGAACTAAAGTCCACACACTTGCATGGCAATCATTCTACCTACTTCAGCACAAGATGGAGCCTTTCAACCGTGGTGTGGTGGAAACTCCGGGTAGAGGTAAGGCAGAGGCCGGAGTTCTGCACAATAAGAACAGCCCAGGTTGTGTCCTGAGGAAGCTGAAGGAGCAACATGAAGGACGTGGTCAGGTAGCCCCCCATTGCTCGTCGGTGTTAGAATGCTCCAGTATGGGAGACAGGAGCGGGAAAGTGAGGGCAGATGGAAACGTAACTTGTCTCTATGGAGATAATATTGGTACCTGGGAAGCACGGCCCGAGGGCTGCTGGGAAGGTCACCTGACTGCTCCTGGATGACGTCATACTAAATCAGGCATAACACCAAGAACTGACGCGAATAGGTAACAGTCAGGAGATGGTGGCTCCCAGCTCCACAGCCCAGCAGTCCGGGATGAGTCTGTGGGTGAGCTGCACTGTGTCTGAAAACCCAAGACAAGGGACTGGCCTGGGGAGAAAGCTGGTGAGCCCTGTGTTGAGTATGAGGTATTTGCAAGATATCCAAGAAGAAATAGCTTCCTGGACAGACAGCTTGAGCCTTCCACGGCCATGGTTGTAAAGTGAGGGGAACACAGCTAAGGAAGGCATAGCTATAGATGCTGGATTTCACAGATCTAGGCTGTTTCTGAGCTCTGCGATCAGACCAGTGAGGGCCTTCGCCATGGTGAATGCAGTCCTCTACTTTCTGAGCTCACCATTACCCAATATCTGCCCCTGCCGGGATGCCCTTGTCCCAGTGACTTTTAGCAGAGAAGCCTCCTAGCTGTCATCTTTGCAGACTTTTTTTTTTTAAAGATTTGTTTATTTATTTATTTATTTATTATGTATACGAGTACACTGTAGCTGTACAGATGGTTGTGAGCCTTCATATGGTTGCCGGGAATTGAATTTAGGACCTCTGCTCACTCAGGCCCAAAGATTTATTTATTATTTATTATTATAAATAAGCACACCATAGCTGTCTTCAGACACAACCAGAAGAGGGTGTCTGATCTCATTGAGGATGTTTCTGATGGTTGTGAGTCACCATGTGGTTGCTGGGATTTGAACTCAGGACCTTTGGAAGAACAGTCAGTGTTCTTATCCTCTGAGCCATCTCTCCAGCCCCCTTTGCAGACCTCTTGCCTCCAGCAGCAGCTGATGGGAGGCTGGGACCACCACTCACCTATCTGCTTTGCTTTTCGACTTATTTTTGGTTTAAATGATGGGGAGAGAAAGAAAGCAGCAGGAAAGTGTCTGCTCACTGAGTGCTTTGCTTCAGGCACGCTCCCTGCATCCCAGCCCTGCTCCCGGCAGGATACTGCATTGATTAGTCTATAGCAGCGACCGTACACTCTACCCCACAGGCCTTAGTTTTGAACTAGAAGCATTAGTAAACATGCTAATTTTTAATAACTTATTTATTTTTATAATGTGTGCATTGGTGTTTTGCCTGCTTGTATGAGAGTGTTGGATCCCCTGGAACTGGAGTTACAGACAGTTGTGAGCTTCCCTATGGTTGTGGAGACTTGAACCTGGGTCCTCCTGAAGAGCCGACAATGCTCGAATCCTCTGAAGCATCTCTCCAGCCCCTACAATGCTAATTTTTAAGAAGGAAGCCATGTTCGCACTACACTACTGTCACAGGGTAGCAAAAACTTAAGCCTTTGGGCTGGAGAGATGGCTCAGCGGTTAAGAGCAGTGACTGATCTTCTGGAGGTCCTGAGTTCAAATCCCAGCAACCACAGGGTGGCTCACAATGATCTGTAATGAGATCGGATGCCCTCCTCTGGTATGTCTGAAAATGGCTACAGTGTACTCACATATAATAAATAAATAAATCTTAAAAAAAAAAAAAAAACTTAAGCCTTGTCATTCCTGGTGGATTTTGTGTCACTTCATAAAATGTGTTTAATGGTGTCATTAAGAATCAGACCTGGGGGCTGGGGAGATGGCTCAGCGGTTAAGAGCACTGACTGTTCTTCCAGAGGTCCTGAGTTCAATTCCCAGCAACCACATGGTGGCTCACAACCATCTGTAATGAGATCTGGCGCCCTCTTCTGGTGTGTCTCAAGACAGCTACAGTGTACTCATATACATAAAATAAATAAATCTTTAAAAGAAGAATCAGACCTAAAGTAAAGATCGTGGGAACAAAGCCAACCGAGTTTTACAGTCTAGCAGTTTGACTTGGGATGAACAGAGCTCATCCGTTGCCTTGTCGAGGAGGAAGCTAAAGAGAGCCACCAAGGAGGACTGAGAACTCACCTCAGAGCAGAGTCTGCCTTTGAACCTTTTAGAGTGGAAAGTCTAACTCTGCAATGTCAACAGTGGATTGGCCCTAAAGACACTAACCTTTGCTCTGTCTGTCCTCAGAAAATTAGCTGTGTGTCCCAGAGTGGGGCAGCTCTAGTGTCACATAAATGTGAGTCAGGTGCCTCCTCCAGTGAGGAGAGCACATTGCTGCTCTGTGAGACAGTGTTTGTGGTGAAGACCCTGGGAGGTGGTAGGAACGCTCGGGGGTGGGGGGAGTGGGAAGGGAGGGGGGAGGGCAGACCTCCTCCCAGCCCAGCTGTGTGTGGGAAGAGGCTGCCTTTAGGCTGCTGCAGTGACAGTATCCTAATTTAGTTTCTATGACTGTGACCAAATACCTCCGAACAAGGTAACACAGGGCAGAAAATGTTCACTTTAGATCACAAGTCCGAGTTACAGCCTGTCTTGGTCAGGGTTACTATGGGGAGGAGACACCAAGACCAAAGCAAGTTCGGAAGGAAATTCTTTGTTTATGCTTCCGTATCAATGTGTAACATTGGGAAGTCCAGACAGGAACCGGGAGGCAGGAGGACATGGTGCTGAGCCCAGGGTGGGGTGCTGCTTACTGCCTTGCTCCTCAAGGCTTTCTCAGCCTGCTTTTTTATAGAACCCAAGGCCAGCAGCCCAGAGGTACGCTCACCCGCCGTGGGTTGGGCCCTTCCTCATCAATCACTAATTAAGAAAATACTCTACACTCCTGCCTTATGCCCTACAGCCTCATCTTGTGGAAGCTTTCTCTTAACTGAGGTTCCCTTCTCTCTAATGACGTAACCTGTGCCAGTTTGACATAAGACTATCCAGCACACAGTCTATCATTTCAGAGAAGTTAAGGCAGGAACTTAAAACAGCTGACCACATCACATCCACAGTCAGGAGCACTAGAGAAAGGAATGTGGTCCTAGGTACTACTTTTTCTCCACTCTTATACAGTCCAGGACCCAAACCTAGGGAATGATGCCGCCCACAGTGGGCGGAGTCTTTTCACATCAATTAATACAACCTCCACCCCACACACACAGACATGCCCACAGGCTAGCCCAATCTAGACAAACCTCATAGATATTCTCTTCCCATGTGATTCTAGCTTGTATCAAGTCGACAATTCAAACTAACCCCAGAGAATAGGAAAACAACACAGAGTCCTGTCTGCCAGTTTTGTCTCGTTGATAAAAAAATTCTAAACCAGAGTTAGGCATAGAGAAAAGAAATTTTAAAAAGAAATTAAAGGGCTGGAGAGATGGCTCAGAGGTTAGGAGCACCGACTGCTTTTCCGAAGGTCTTGAGTTCAAATCCCAGCAACCACATGGTGGCTCACAACCATCAGTAACAAGATCTGACGCCCTCTTCTGGTGTGTCTGAAGACAGCTACAGTGAACTTACATATAATAAATAAAATCTTTAAAGAAAGAAAAAAGAAAAGACAACCCCAGAGCAGATGTCAACAGTGACGAGGAGAAGAAGAGAAAGGCTCGCTGGGTGAGGTAGAGGACAGGAACACAGAACAGGTGTGTGACGGAAAGGAGGCTTCAGAGAGAGGGGGGCCACCCCGGATGTCGGAGCTTAGGATCTGGGTTGAAGATGGAAAAAGGCAGATAGAAAGGTTCCACTTTCTATGTTAGAAAGCAGACAAACTTAGCTGTGAAGGTCAGGGAGCAACTGCACGGAGGGAGGCATTGCTCCTGGGGCACCTAACATATCTCACTAAGGGTCAGTTTGTCTGTCCTCTTGGCCTGCCTTAGCAGGCGTCGTGTTTCTTTGCACTATTGACGCGGTAGTTCTCTCGAGGTTATTTTCTCCTTCTAGAAGGTCTTCTGCCCGAGCAAGGAAGCTCCTGCTGCCTTCTTCGGAGGACGTCATCAAACGCTGACCCAGCCGTTTCGGGGTTCCTATCCATTCAGGGCGCTGCAGGTATTCCTGGAGCGGGGTCTGCTGACAGAGGCACCTGCTGTCCGCATCTCATCAGCCAGGGTCGTGCCATTTCACTAGAAGGAGCTGGCGTAGCCCACACTGCGTCGTGCATAGAGCCTCGAAAGAAGCTGGCTGAAACCGGCCGGCTTCTGCCTTCTCAGCATCCACCGTGAATCCGCCCACCTCCGGGGACCAATAGACTGCAAGCCCACTCGTGAGCTACAAGCAGCTGGCCCCGGGGAAGAGCTGGGGAGGGAGAGAGGCGGATGGACAGAGACTAGCGCCTGCCTCGCGACAGGAGCCGAGCCCAGTCCTGCGGGTCCCTCTGCTGGAGAGACGAGGAAAGGCAGGAGACATAAAGGACGCAGGAGAAGAGCGCAGGCCAGAGCCACCCCGCGCAGTGGAATGTGGACTTTATCCAGCCGAGATGAAAACACATTCTTTGTTGCTAGTAGACAAAGCAGGGGATTGGAGACCTGGGAGGGAGGGGAGGTTCACTTCCACAGACAAACACGATCTGAGCTCTGAATCGAAACATTACTGGTCCAAATATTCAGAAATTTAAAAAATATATATTTTAAAATATTTCTTGAAACGATCCTACCTGCTGTAAGCCAGGCAGTCACTGGGTTCCGGTGAGCAGAAGAGGCGGTGGATGGTCTTACAGGCCTCGGTCTGGAAGGTGTCTCAGAAGATCTAAAGCCAGCAACTTAGGTAGACACCCCGTGTCAAAAGATGTGTCAACAGGATAGAGGGACAAGTACTTAACACTGCTTACCCTGCTCTCCCAGAGGCCACGGGTTCAACTCCCAACACCCACATGGTGGGTCGCAACATCTGTAACTCGGGCTTGAGGGGACCCGACTCCATCTCATGCTGTGGACACCAGGCATATATATAGTGAACATGCACACATACATGCCAGCAAAACACGCACACACATTAAATAAATAACATTTAAGCAAAGGTGTGTGACCAAATAGCAAGAACACGTGTGGTGTGTCAGATGTTTTCCTAGATATTGGGGATTAGTGTTTACACGGAGAGTTGAGTAGCTTAGGCTGCCCCAAGACCCCGGGGGGGGGTATGTAAGTGGGGGTTCGAAGACTAAATAGAAGTTTCAAACTTAGAAAGCAGAGGCAGCACAACCTATAAAAGTAAAACAACTCTCTGAGAGATCTGAAGTGACTTTTTAAAGTAACCGTTCTGTTGTGACAAGGGACGTGTAGAGAACAGGAGGGCGTGGCCTGGGAGGAAGGCCTGGTGTGGAAGGAGGGCATGGTGTGGTGTGGGAGGAGGGCGTGGCGTGGCGTGGGAGGAGGGCCCATTGTGCAGGTTTTACAGGACACCTAGGCAGGTATAAATCTCTAGAATGTCCAAATATTGGTATTCTGTAAGTTAGTGACTATATACCTCTAGAAAATTTTATTTCGTCCCAAGACACAGGAAAAAATGTTTTTAGCTTAATGGAGATTGTGTTATTTTCTTGCCTTTTCTTTGAGACGGGAGTCTCCTATATAGTCCAGGATGGCCTCAAATTCCTGTTAATCCTCCAGCCTCTGCCTCCAGCATGCTGGAATTATAGACCCTGGGTAGAAATGATGTTTTCCGTTATGTGTATGTACACGGGGGTATTTGCATGTGCGTGAAGGTACACAGAGGTCTTGGATACCCCTGGAGTGGGTGCTGGGCATTGGACCCGCATCCTCTGGAAAAGCATGAAATGCTCTTGACCACCCACTGAGCCATCTTTCCAGCCCTACACATTTGTTTTAATTGGAAGTTTCTAGCTTGTCCTGAAGACTGACGATATCTTGTTATAGGGAGTTCTGTCTACATTCTGTCTGCCCCAGCGCCACTGCCTCCAGCTCCTAGGTCCTGGCTCCAGCTCTTCCCCAGCTTAACCTGACTTCTCTGGGCCTTTGGGAGCAGGAGGGTCAGGCTGAGGTTTCCCAGGCTGTTGCTGCACGCTTACACCAGGGGGCACTGTGACCAGGGCTTTGGAGGGAAGGGTGGGGAGGAAGTGCTGCGAGCTAGTTCCAAGGGGAAGTGAAGGAAAAGCTCCCTTCCTTTCTGGCTAAGGAACAATTTCAGGTCAGTGAAGAGTCACACCTAAGAGGCCCTTGAGGATTACTGTTTTGAAAGAGACCAAGAGAAGCGAGGTTACAGGCCGATCGATCGCCGATGATCCTGACCCTTTGCAGCCTGTGATGTTCCGTCACCAAGTGGGCTGGCTGGTTGCCCCTTAAGGCAGTTTCAGGTCAGAAAGTGAACAGACACAGTATGGGCTCCCGCAGCAGCCTAGAAGCTAAGAGCTCCAAAGGGCATGTGCTCTCCAGGAGTGGCTTACTGACGCTATCTGAGGGGAAGGAGGAAAGATAGAAAGAAGTCAGAATCAGACTACCGGGAATGTGCAGCCAGGGGAAGACAGCGAGGAATGAGGCAGCCAGGGAGTCAGCAGGATGCGTAGCCTCCCGTCGGTCTGCTCTCCTCAGCCACAGTAAAGTTTCACTTTGTTAAATAAATGGTCCAGGAGTTTTCTGGGTCTCCGTCTGTGTATGAGAAGGCGTCATTTTCCTTTCATATCCCGCTCGGGGCTGTGGAACTTGGACTGATGGAGGCCAGGGACCTGACCTCCAGCCAACCTGCTCTGGGTATCCCCTGGACTCCTTCCCCATTGTCGTGGGCTCTGTGGCCTGGAATCAAAGATTGGTATCTGTGAGGGTTCAGAACCCTGCTTCCTCCCGGGTCTGTCGGTGGCTGCTTTTTCCTGGGTTTGTTGTCTTTGGCTGCTGCTGGGAGGTTTGCTGTAAAATGCTTTTTGTCACCAAGAGAGGAAGGAGGCTGGGGCAGGATGTCTGTGGCGGGCAGAATCTGGGGGTGTGTGGGGGTGCCCTTTCCAAAGCATGACGACTATAAGTCGGAGGCTGCTGGTAATTCCCTACAACCTCTGCTTTCTTACCCTTACCCCAAGGTGGGGGGGAGGGAAACATGCAAAGTGTTAATATAATGCAAAAAATTGTAAATTATACAAAGCATTAATAACAGCACAACTCTGTTTTCCAGGTCTCATTCATTCATTCATCCACTCATTCATGTGTTTCTCCTGCGAGCAACCTGAGTGTGACCAGATAATAACACAGGTACACCCACTCCACAGCACTCAGGAACAAGTGTTGGCGTTAGCTTAATTGTTTTAATGTTGTTGGGCTTTGTTTGTTTAGGACTTTTTGAAATGTATTTTTATTGTATGTGTATGACGGTTTGCCTACCTGTAGGCATAATGCTGTTGTGCATTGTGTAAAGATGATCCTTGTGATGGTCAAATGCTGATTTCTCAGCCCCCGAATCTGGTTACAATCTGGGCATGCCATTGTAACACTTATTTTTAGAATCTCCTGTCTCACCAGGCAGTGGTGGCGCATGCCTTTAATCCCAGCACTTGGGAGGCAGAGGCAGGCAGATTTCTGAGTTTGAGGCCAGCCTGATCTACAGAGTGAGTTACAGGACAGCCAGGGCTACACAGAGAAACCCTGCTTGTCTCAATGTTGTGAATCATTGCTCCCTGATTATCTCTGAATTGTTAATAAAAGCTGATCAGCCAATGACAGAGCAGAAGAGAGAATAGGGCTAGACTTCCCAACCTATCCAGGGGAAGGGGAGAGAAAGAGGAAGAGAGAATTCCATGAGAGGAGAGGGTTGAATAAGTCAAGGTAATACCTGAAGCAGAGACAGCCAGGCGCACACTAAAGGCGTGTATCTTGGAGATTTTGGCTAGGAGATAGCCAGATTAGCTAAGAGGATTAGAATAGATTAATAACTGATTGGCTATTGTGAAAGCAGATTTAATAAATCTAATAATGTGTCTCATTTTGGGAGCTAGCTGAGGTAAAGAAAAATTATCACTTATAAAATTGCATTAACACCTGCCTGTGTGTGTGTGTAATACAAGCACGTCATGCCCTTGGAAGGTGTCGAATCTCCTGGAACTAGAGTTAGAGATGGCTGTGAGCTGCTGGGTGGGTGCTGGGAACTGAACCCTGTCAGGCGCTGTCAGGAACAGGCTAAGACTAGCAGGTGGTCTTCCTGAAGGCTGCCCGCTGCTTTTGCCTGGTCCGCGATGGGTGAACTTTATGAGGCAGGGTGCCAAAAAGATTTCATCTCAGGATTGCTTCTTGCAGTTGATATGCCTTTCCTCTCATTATTAAATTAACATAACAATCCCTGAGCATTAGCCCACCCTATTGAGCAGATATCCTGCAGACCATCCTAAAGATGAACTTTCATGAATTAATGCTGTTTAGATGAATTAATGGTTTTTATAGAATTCATGATTTGATTCAAATAATTTTGGGATGAAAATTTTTTAGAGATGGTTTTAGTTGCTTTGCCAGAAAGATGTAATAGAGTTAGGATGAAGAATATAATGTGCCCACTCCTCAGAATAGTAAGTAAAGGCTGCATAATAAGGAATGTAATGAGCTTTCATAATCACACTCAAGAGAGAAATAGACTTGAGGCAATTTTGTGTTCAAGGAAAAACATTTAGGTCCAAGAATAAATCCACTGGTGTGCACTACGATAAGGCAAGGCCATGTAAAAACTGCTGCTTTGAACTTTTAATGAGTATATTATAATGAAACACTGCTTTGAAGTTAATATCCACATCCTTTGGTAACTCCCATTCTATGTAACATTTTGTCCCTGAGGTAATTTTCTAAGAACTTTTGTCTAAGAAGGTATAAAAAGACCAAAGGAAAGAAATAAGGTGGAGGCTGTGCTCCATCCATCCATCCATCCATCCATCCAAATGTACATGTCTGTCTGTTTATATGTACCTATGAAGTTATACTGTATGTATGTAAGCTGCATGGACACTTGTGGAGCTGGAGCAGTTGTGACAGATGGCTGGGCCTGACCAGAGTGTGTGTGTGTGAAGTGTATAAAAGCTATAAAAAGCTAAAAGCAATAAATAAAAGGTGACGTAGCCACTTTCTGCTTCATTTGGTGTGCGTGTTTTCTGTGTAACTCCTTCTTTCTTTTCCGGTTTACACGGAGTTAAACAGCCAAGTCAGTAAAAGTCTCCTGGCTGCCTGGCCAGAGAAGGGAGCACTAGCAATAAATCCTTTACCTAATTCTCTCCCCAACCCCCAACTCCCAACCCCCAACCCCCACCTCCACCCCTTTATCCCACCCCACCTCCCACCCACTCCCACCCCCTGCTGTTAGCAACACGTATCAATATAGGTCCACTGGCTGCAGCTTCTGGCCTCAGAGTAAGGGAAAGTCAAGCTGAGTATACGCTATTATAGAAAGCAACCCTGCTCTCTCACAAGACCACATCTTGTCCCCCTTGGCTACCTTCAAGAGAGAATCAGAGCTCCAGAGCTGGCCTCCAGCAGAACCCAGTTCCTCTGGAAGAACAGCCAGAGCTCTTAACCATGGACACATGCTGCTGACATCATGAACTCCTTCTCTAAAACCATAAGCCCAAATGAACCTTCATCCTTCTGTAAGTTGCTCTTGGTCACAGCATTTTATCATAATGACAGAAAAGCGGCTGACACAGCATCCTGAGTCCTGTGCCTGTGAATATGTTACCATCTCTGGTAAAACAGACTTACCTGAGACGCTGAGGCTAGCGAGCCTGTGTGGAGCATGTCCTGCCTTATTCATGGTATATTATATTTGTGAATACTTATATTCATAAATAGAAATATATTATTTATCATATATGTATATAGTATATAAAATATATTATTTATTATATATATATAATATAATATATAAAATATATTGTTTATTATATATTCATATAATATATAAATATATATTAACAAGGGTTCCTACAAAGGAAAAGAAACAGAGCGCGAGCAGATGCCATGCCGGCTGGGCACACAGGACTGATGACCTCCAGGTTTGAGAACGTAGAGGGCTGTGAGTCAAGAATCATGTGCAGTCTGTGGGAGCTGGGAAGACAGCATCAGAAATACATGCGGGAAAAGCACAAGTGTTCAGAACCCAAACACCCACTCCTCAATAGCAGCCAGTCAGAGAGTAAATCATGAGGAGGATTAGAAAATATGGCTAAGCCAAGAGGAATAAAAACAAAACATGGAAAACTTGTAGGACCATGCTGGAGCAGCACTGAGAGGAACTCAGACTTAAACAGAGAAAAGACCTGAGGCTGGGCTAGAGAGATGGCTCAGTGAGTAAAGGTGCCTGCCAGTAGACCTGATGACCTGAGTTTGGACCCAGGAGCCCACAAGGTGGAGAAGAAAAGTTGTCTTTAACTAACGTCCATGTATAGAATGTGGCACATACATGTGGAGAGCGGGTGTGGCGGCCATCCCAAGATGGCGCCCAGGCTGGCTGCCAGGTCACATGACTCAACCCTGCATCCTGTTGTTCCCCTTTAAGAGTCACGTACGCACTGGAGAAGTGCGCATGCACCCTTTGACATCATATCAGGCTACTCTCAGGCCATCGTCTTGATCCTATCATAAGCCCCTACGTGGCAGTCACTGATTGGTGCAGGCTTGGATATAACTGGGGCAGCGGGCTAGGATCAGGGGCTTCCTGATGTAAGGTTTCCTGAATAAACTGCTTCGAGAAGAGTCTCCCATGTCATCTCCCTTATTCTGCTGGACGGATAATGGCGGCGACACATACACACACATGCATGCACACACAAACACAGAATGACTGACAGACAGACAGAAGGACGGACACACACACACACCGAGAGAGAGAGCTGGGTATGGTAGTACTGTCTTTTAAATACTAGCACTCAGGAGGCATGGGCCTTTTATTACTTTGAAGCAATAAGGGCTACACAGCGAGACATTGTTTCAAATATATAGATATTTGAACCTGGAGGCAGGAGCTGATGCAAAGACCATGGAGCTGTGGTGCTGCTCACTGGCTGCTGCTCACTGCTCACTGGCTGCTGCTCGCTGGCTGCTGCTCACTGGCTGCTGCTCGCTGGCTGCTGCTCACTGGCTTGCTGCTCACTGGTTGCTGCTCACTGGCTGCTGCTCACTGGCTTGCTGCTCACTGGCTGCTGCTGCTCACTGGCTGCTGCTCACTGGCTTGCTGCTCACTGGCTGCTGCTCACTGGCTTGCTGCTCACTGGCTGCTGCTCACTGGCTTGCTGCTCACTGGCTTGCTGCTCACTGGCTGCTGCTCACTGGCTGCTGCTCACTGGCTTGCTGCTCACTGGCTGCTGCTGCTCACTGCTCACTGGCTGCTGCTCACTGCTCACTGGCTGCTGCTCACTGGCTGCTGCTCACTGGCTGCTGCTCACTGGCTGCTGCTGCTCACTGGCTGCTGCTGCTCACTGCTCACTGGCTGCTGCTCACTGCTCACTGGCTGCTGCTCACTGGCTGCTGCTCACTGGCTTGCTGCTCACTGGCTTGCTGCTCACTGGCTGCTGCTCACTGGCTGCTGCTCACTGGCTTGCTGCTCACTGGCTGCTGCTGCTCACTGCTCACTGGCTGCTGCTCACTGCTCACTGGCTGCTGCTCACTGGCTGCTGCTCACTGGCTTGCTGCTCACTGGCTGCTGCTGCTCACTGCTCACTGGCTGCTGCTCACTGCTCACTGGCTGCTGCTCACTGGCTTGCTGCTCACTGGCTGCTGCTCACTGGCTTGCTGCTCACTGGCTGCTGCTCACTGGCTGCTGCTCACTGGCTTGCTGCTCACTGGCTGCTGCTGCTCACTGCTCACTGGCTGCTGCTCACTGCTCACTGGCTTGCTGCTCACTGGCTGCTGCTGCTCACTGCTCACTGGCTGCTGCTCACTGCTCACTGGCTGCTGCTCACTGGCTGCTGCTCACTGGCTGCTGCTCACTGGCTTGCTGCTCACTGGCTGCTGCTGCTCACTGCTCACTGGCTGCTGCTCACTGGCTGCTGCTCACTGGCTTGCTGCTCACTGGCTTGCTGCTCACTGGCTGCTACTACTCACTGGCTGCTGCTCACTGGCTTGCTGCTCACTGCTCACTGGCTGCTGCTCACTGCTCACTGGCTGCTGCTCACTGCTCACTGGCTGCTTCTCACTGGCTGCTGCTCACTGCTCACTGGCTGCTGCTCACTGGCTGCTGCTCACTGGCTGCTGCTCACTGGCTTGCTGCTCACTGGCTTGCTGCTCACTGGCTGCTGCTCACTGGCTTGCTGCTCACTGGCTGCTGCTCACTGCTCACTGGCTGCTGCTCACTGACTTGCTCCTCAAGGTTTGCTCAGCCTGCTTTTTTCATTCGGAAGTTCTAGGAGGGGAACATGTTCCAATCCTCTATTCAGGGAAGTTCTTCCTGAATATATATATTCTTCAACCAAAGCCCAGTGCGCAGCTCCAGGACGGGCACACGTGGAGCCACCAAGGAGGAAACAGACACCTGCCTAGCCAGCCAGAGCAGCCAAATCAACCCTGGTGATCAGTGGGGTAACAGATGTTACAGCCAGAATGATCTCACATCCTCAGCCTGTTCTCTTATAGAACCTAGAACTACCAGCCCGGGGCTGGCACCATCCACAGTGGCCTGGGTTCTTGCCCATCCATCATTAACTAAGACAATGCCCTTCACCAGGAAGTTTTGTTTTTCAGGGTTTCTCTGTGTAGTCCTGTCTGTCTGTTCTGGAACTCACTTTGTAGACCAGGCTAGCTTTGAACTGGCAGAGATGCCTCTGCCTCTGCCTCTGCCTCTGCCTCTGCCTCTGCCTCTGCCTCTGCCTCTGCCTCTGCCTCTGCCAAGTCCTAGTATTAAAGGCATGTGCCTCCACCGCACACCTCCTTCAGTCAGATCTTATGGAGACATTAAGGTCCCCCCCCCCTTTTTTGTTTTGGTTTTTTGAGACAGGGTTTCTCTGTATAGCCTTGGCTGTCCTGGAACTTACTCTGTAGCCCAGGCTGGCCTTGAACTCATAAATTCATCTGCCTCTGCCTCCCAAGTACTGGGATTAAAGGTGTGTGCCACCATTGCCTGGCTTAAGCCCCCCCCCCCCTTCAAAGACTGGTTTGTGTCAACTTGACCTAAAACTAGCCATCACATTGAGTGACTAATGTTCTAGCTTAAGACATGAGAAAAGACCAGGTGGTGGTGTGTGTGTGGGGGGGGAGGGGGGGAGAGAACTAAATCTAAAAGAAGCAAAAAAAAAAAAAAAAAAGACAGTTATGGAGATTAGATAAACAAAATATCTGGGCATAGCAGTTTACCTGTGTGTGTTTGTGTGTGTGTGCGTGTGTGCGTGTGCATGTGTGTGTGTGTGTTGCTAGGATTGAATGCACCATCACTTAGCTGCATCACAAGTCCTTTCAGGATATTAAATACAGGTGTTAACTATAGGCTGCCAAATCCCCACAGGCTTGGGAGAGCACCATCCAGTCTTCTCCTGTGTACAAGGATGGCTGAAGGCACACATGTGTGACCCAAGAGCACCCGCTGCGGGCACCGCTCACCATGACCTCTTGAACTCTTATTCTCTACTTGTGGCGCCCGCTTTCCTTACATGGCTGGTTTTAACTGTCACATTGGCATAACCTAGAATTTCCTGAGAAGAGAGTCTCGGCATCCTTCTCGCCCCCTCTCCATCTCCCCCGTTGCTCCACAGACTCGTCTCTTGGGGATTTCTCCCAATTGTCATAATTGATGTGGAAAGATGCACCACCTATTGATTAACAAAGAGAAAGGCGTTGGTTGTCTGCACTGCACACACTTCCCCAGGGGTGAGGCCCCTGGGTAGCCTCCTTGGCCCTGAGACCTTGATCTCTGAAAGCAACAAAACAGTTGCCTTTAAACAACTAAGGGCCCTTCCCCCCTCCTTCTTGGCCTCCCCTTTTCTCTTTTTTGTTTGCTTTTTGAGAGAAGGTTTTATGTGGCTCAAGCTGGCCTTGAACTTATGATGTGGCTGAAGATAGCCTTCAAATCCTATCCTTAGGCCCCCATCTCCTAAGTGCTGGAATTGGAGGCAAGCGCACCCCCTGCCCCGTCTGGCTGGCTACACAAGAGCTTTTCCAACAAACTTTGGAGAAACCACTGTGGTGGACCCACAGTTTCTCAAATGGGAAGCACTATGCTGTTTGGGAATGCCAGGGTCAAGTCACTTGGGCAGCCCTCATAGTGCATGTCGTGGGGTGAAGGGGCAGACAGCACGGGGGTGGGGGGGGGCATGCGGGGGGGGGGGGCATGCTGAGACTAGGAGCCAGAATGCCTGAGGACCAGAGAAAGCCTCTTAGGCTCCACCTAGGAGGAAGGTATGACCCAGAAATTAGGGTGGGAGCTTTCTGAGCTCTACCTAGGCAGGGCCTTATGCATGTCCCCTAATGAGGGACTCTGTCTACTCAGTCCCTCATTAAATCCTGACGAGAGCCTTATCATATCCTTAATTTGGTATGAGAGTGAGGAGCAGACACCAAACACTCAAAAGGTCCCAGGTCATTCTGAAGGACACACATTCCCCAACATGCAAAGCCTTCCCCACATCCCCCCCTCCTGCCACCCCCCTCCACCTCAGGAGGAGTCAGAATGAGCCTTCAAGCAGAGCCCCGTGCCAACAGACACCGGTAGGGAGACTGTGTACAATAGGCCTCTGCCTCCCTTGGGGAGGCTAAGGTCAGGGTCTGGGCCAATCACGTGACCATCCAAGCTCCAAGGTCAGGATGACAACAAGAAGCCGGAAGCACTGCAGCTGACACAGAAAACCCTGGGCCTTTCCTCCCTCGTGCGGCTGGCCCAGCCTAGAGGCATTGTGCACATTAAATAAATAAACAGCAGGCCTGGGCCTCACTCAAAGACTTCACCTCTCTTCCTCTCTGTTGCTGGGCTGCTCCTGCCTCCCCCACTACTCAGGACACAGGCCAGACATTCTTCGTACCTCTCCATTTCTGTCAACCCAATGCTCTCTCTTCTACCCCTACCCAGTTCCAGCCCAGGCAATGCTGGACCCACGGGACTAGGAGGGTCCTCTGAGGCAATGTTCGGGATCCCATGGTCACCCCTTCTCCTTTTTAGACTCCATGAAACGTTCCCCACCCTGCTAACTGGCTTCTTCCTGGAACTTCGGTTTCAACCAGCATTGTGCCCTGGCACTCTAGGTGTGCAATCTCATCATGGCTGCCTACTGCCCTCTGCCCTCTGCCCTCTGCCCTCTGCCCTCTGCCCTCCTAATGCATCTCTTCTTTGACAGCTCCACACAGGTCTTTCCTTGCTTGGGCACCTCCCTAAAGCTCTCCTATCCTCTGTCAGACTTTCCCCCTCTGCACTTAAAGCTGGAGTGACCTCATTTGCTTTGTCCATGGTGACTGACAGCTCTTTGTCGTCTGTTGTTGACATGACTCTACTAGGAAGCCCACTCCATGACCTAGGTTACTGTGGGGTCATCACAACTTGTGTCTGGGTGTGGAGTTATGATACTTACTTCCCAAAGTACAGTGCCACGGGGCTTTAGCAGGGGCCCCAAGCAGACACCTTTGGGATATCAGATCAGCTTAGGTTTCCAGAAATTCTCAGAGGAACCTTGAGCACCTCAGAAGACTGGTGGGCAGAGGGGTCGATATCTGGCCTGCTAGCCTCTCCTCCCAGAACTGTCTACACTGCTCAGTTTTTGTTGAAGAGATAAGGAAAAGCACGAGTATGTTTCCATCTCTCTTACTCTGCACGTCATGCTTCTGACAGCAGATGTGTGTGTGAGTTCTCCAGCTGACACCGATAGGTGAAAATCCATGACTCAATTCCATTCTGATCCGACTATCTGGGATTAGCTCCCTCGGCCTCAGGTGTTAATCCCAAGAGTCTGCCTCCAACCCAGACCCCGCTGTAAGTGGTACTTCTGGTTAACTGGATATATATATATATATAATATATATATATATATATATTATATATATATGCACACATACATATATGCACACATACATATACACACATACATATATATACACACACATATATACATACATATATATATGCACACTTACATATATATATATACACACACACATATATATACATACATATATACACACACACACATATATAAAATACAGTCTGAGGAACTTGTTCGAAGACTCAATAAGTGCTTTGCGAAGGTGTGAGTCACCAGATGGATGCTCGGAATAAGGTTGGAAAGGTCAGCATAGGAACTTCTGTCCCCATGGAGTTGGGGACACACCCTTTCAATACATGGTCACATTCCCTAAGTCCCTCTGTTCAGCAATTTTTCTAGATGGCATGTCTAATAATTAACTCAATTCAGTCACTGTTCCCTCCCCAGAGGACATGAGTTGGCTCTGACTGGTCCAAGTTTCCAGCCCCAGATTTTCCTTTTCAAGACCAACTCCCATCTAGAAGTCTACCCAGAATCACCTTGATACAATGTCAGATGCTCCAGGGACTCAGGAAATACCAAGGGAAGCAGAACACAGCATCAGACACTCAAGTCACCCTGGAAGTCACACAGATCTCAGCACCAAAGGTTAATTATGGGACCTGAAGACGTGCTTAGCTCTTCTAGGGTTCTGGAAATAACCCAGTGTTTTAGGAGCCTGAGTCCAGAATTGAGAATAGACACTAGTTATCATTTGCGATTACATCATTGCTATAGAGTAACTGCGTCCTCTCTAAAGTTCCAATGGAACCTTTAAGAAGCGATCAGGAACAGAGGCTGGGTGGGATCGGGTGTCTTTTACAAAGGGGCTTCTGCTTCTAAGCACTTGAAGAGCAAGGGTCAAGTCATCTGTCTTAAGGATGACAGCAGTAGGTACCACCCCCTGGGGCTCTGTTACAGCTTTATAAGCCCCGCCCTCCTCTGTTTAAATGCCTGAAGGCATGCCTCCTCCAATGCTAGGCCCGTAGGGCAGACTCCTCTTCCCTGGTTCCCTCCCTGGTTCTCATCCCTGGTTCTCATCCCTTGTGGACGTTTTGCTGTTGCTGTTGCGTCAGGCCAAACAGTGCACCGGACAAATCTCCCAAATTCTCATTGTCAAGCCAAGGAATGCAAAACACAATTCCTACTTCAAAAGGAGTAGGAGAGTGTACTCACATCAAAGTGGCTGTGGGTGTGGGGCGGGGATCTCTAATGTAGGCTTCACATATTTTCTGATGACAGTCTTAGTTTTCAGGTTGATGGAAGCTAGTGGCATGATGAGCTAACAACACATTCCAAAGGTTTACCTGATAGCCAAAGCGATTTTATATATAAATCAGATATAGAAGTGAGGGCTAAATCTACATTAAAGAAACTAAAGATAGCCCAGGAGAACGTTGGCTTTGGATCTGCAACATTCCCACTCGGTACAATCAGTCTACAGAACTGTCTTCAGGGACCGTCAATCCATTTGAGCATACCTAGGACAATCTATGAGCAAACCCTTGATGTGTAACAAGGGTCTTGCACGGTCCCCCAGTGTCCCTCACCCAGGCCAGGGGCCCCTGGTGACAACATCACAATTACTCAGAATGACTTCTCCGGTGGTGTTGGCAATGAATGACAAAGAGGCCTTGCCAGGACCTGGCTGATGCTCCAGGGCCCACCTGCTCTCCGTGTTGAACAAAATGAAGACAGGAAGACAGGGGCACTCCAAGGTCTGGGTGAAGAGATAATGGTGTTTATTGTAGATGTGTGTGTGTGTGGGGGGGAGGAGCCACAGCCAGAGGCAACTGGAATTGCCCAGAGCAGGGAGGGAAAGTAAAAGACTGAATATGAGCAGCTTTCTCAACTGGGCTGAGAGAGAGAGAAAGAGAGAGAGAGAGGGAGGGAGGGAAGAGGGGAGAGGAGGAGGGAGAGAGGAAAGAGGGAACAGATGTGAATGAGAGAGGACTGAGAGAAGATGGACAGCAAAGAGAGAGACGGAATGGAGAAAGGGTGTGGCCAAAATGGCTGGGTTATATAGGAATCAGAAACTGGGGGGAGGGGGATGGAAGCAAAGCCCTTGGGCTGGAGAAATGTAGGGTAGGGGTGAAGTGAGAAGAGCTGAAAGGAGCTACGAGTACTGGGTGAGCCTGGCGACCAGTGCGAGCTTTAGTGTGACACACCCCAGTTAGCAATTTGTTCCAGGTTTCTTTGGGACCCAGCTCAAATCTGTATCTTATATTGGGGTTGACACCGAATGAAAACCAAAAACAAATCTGGTCCTGGGTGTGTCTCCAAGCTTCCTTTAAACTAAGTTCTAGTGAGTGGGACTCGGTGGTGCACACCTGTAATCCAGCTCTTAGGGTAGAGGCAGGAGGATCCTTGGCTCCGTGGGGAGTTTGAGGCCAGCCTGGGCTGTATAAATCCACCTATTGAAAGAAAAACAAAGCGCAAGAGTCCTTATCAATCCTCTTCCCAGACACAGCTGCACAGGAAGACCTCATATTGAGACAGGATGGGAAAACACCATGGACAGTGAACTTAGGGAGAGGCGAGTGTGGGGAACACATAGGAAGATGGCTTCCCCACAGCCCTGGGTGTGAGACTGAGCAGAAGCAGCAGCCTTCACGTTGGCCGGAGCGACTGGGGTTTGTGAGAGAAGTCCATCTGAGGAACAGGAGTGGCTCAGCCTCCCTGGCAGGGTCAGACAGTCCTCCTGCCTGGGAACCTTGGTCAGGATGAGGAATGGGGGCTGAGGATGGAGTCAGGTCGGGGAAACAACAAGTCCAGAAAAACAATAGGGACACCGCCCCTTGGCGGGCACAGGCTGCCAGGATCCTGTCCTATTGTTCTGTTTCCTCCCAAGGGCCCCCGCTGAGAGCAGGCCACTGGCTTGCCATTGTCACTACAGCCTTGAGAGTATCTTAAGAAGTCAAGAGGGGGCAGAATAGGAAGTGGCCACCTAGAAGAGACCGCAGATACACAAGGATCAAAGGACAGAAGACTTTGTAGAGGAGGCTGGTAGAGCAGCAGTAAGCTACAGTGAACTCTACTCCAGCTTCTGTCTTCTTCAGGGTACCAGGTGCAGAGAGGTACAGTGCAGTTAAAATCACACAGCCAGTTATCTCCTGACTTCTCAGATCACTTCCTGGGGCTGAGACCAGGAGGTGTGGGGCTTCTCTTTGGGGACAGTTTATTCAACCTGACATGTGTCCCAGATGACCCCCTGACCTCAGGGGGCCTCCAGATTACGGGCTGTTACTCCATCTCCCTGAAGGTGCATGTCCTTGCCAGAATAGCTCAGGCACGGCCAGGCCAGAGTAGGTGTGCCCAACTCCTCCTGAAGGCCAGCCAGCTCCAGGGCTTGCTCTGTGCTGGGCTGAGACCTGGGCCGGTGGGCACAACAGCTCAGACTCTTCCCTGGCTCAGTCCCGCCTGCTCCTCCTGGGAGGTGGCTTCTTAGGAGCTGCTCTGTTAGCTTTATGGCAACTTGACACAAACCAAAGTCACTTGAGACGAAGGAATCTCAATTAAGAAAAGGCCTGCACTGGTGAGCAATGTGTGTCTTTAATCCAAGCACTTGAGAAGCAGAGGCAGGCAGAGCTCTGAGTCTGTGGCCAGTCTGGTCTACAGGTCTAAAGAGCAAGTTGCAGGGTAGCCAGAGCTGTCGCTATACAGAGAAACCCTGTCTCGACACACTCAACCTCCATCCCAAAATGCTTCCACAAGATTGGGTTAAAGGAAGCTGGGCAGTGTTGGCACACACCTTTAATCCCAACACTTGGGAGGCAGAGGCAGGTAGATTTCTGAGTTCAAGGCCAGCCTGGCCTACAGTGAGTTCCAGGGCAGCCAGCCAGGGCTACACAGAGAAACCCTGTCTCGAAAAACAAAAAACAAAAAACAAACAAACAACAACAAAAAAAGATTGGGTTAAAGGTAAGTCTGTAGGGTGTTTTCTTAATTAGTGATTGACGGGGAGGGCCCAGCCCATTGTGGGTGATGTTATCCCTAAGATGGCAGTCCTGGGTTCTATAAGAAAGCAGGCCAAGGAAGCTGTGAGGAGCAAGCCAGTGGGCAGCGCCCCTCCATGGCCTCTGATCAGCTCCTGCCTCCAGGCTCCTGCCCCGTTTGAGTTCCTATTTCGGTTTCTTTCAGTGATGAGATAAGTAAGCTTGCTCTTTTGTTCCCGTCTTTCCTTGCAGCAATAGAAACCCCAGCTTCATCCCCAAAGGTCATGGTCAGTCCATGAAACCCTAGAGGGTGACAGTGGCGGCCACATCTGATGCCAGGACACACAGCCATGCCTGGTCCATTCCACTGCTGCTGCTGGACTCCAGCAGGGCATCATAAGTAAGTGCTAGGATCTAATCTGAGGTCTTCATGCTTATACAGCAGACTCTCTTACCCATGAGCCTTCTCTCTGGTCCTAGATTTGTTGGTTTGGTTTGGTTTTCGGTAGTGAGGAGTGGATCCCAGGGTCCTGAGCAGGCGAGGCAGTTCCTCTGCTTGAGTTCTCCCTTCAGTACCACTACAAGGTTCTTCGTACACATCATACTGATTTTTCCCAATAAGCCTAGGGAGTCGAAACTGTTTGCTCTTCTTCCCAAAGGAGACAAAACAAACCCTGAAAGTCGGGGAAGCTGGAGAGTGAGTGAATCACTGGCCTAGAAGATTGGGAGCCAAGTCGTCTAATAGCAGCAGCGTTCGGTGACACACAGGTGACTATCTGCTACCCTGTCACCTTGGGTATGTGGTCCCTGGGAATGAAAAGGGGACCAAAATGACCAGTCACAGAGCATCAGTGAAGCCAATTGAACACCACCAACTTGACTTGGGGTCACACATCCTTAGCCTAGATTGGAGTCTCACTCTAGGCCTTAACTGTGGCAGATCAGCAGGTAAACCTAGGCAGGCTCGCAGACAGCAGAGTATGCCAGACTGATTCGTGTGTAAAGTCTCTCCTGGTGTCATCCTAACTGCCCAAATAACAGTAATGCTACTGGGGATTTGTGTGACTACCTCTAAAGCTCTTCCCTCTCTAGCTTGGAGTGCTGGCTTACATCTGTAATCCCAGCACCGGAAGGAAAGTGAAGGCACCAGCATTGCCACATGTGTAGCCTCCACAGTGAGTTCCAGGCCAGCATGGCCTGCAGTGTGAGACCCTGTCTCAAAAAAGGAAATGAACAAAACCAAGAAACCTCTCTTCCTTCGGGTCTCTTGGAGGCATCAGGAGCCTCAGAAGAAATAGAAATGAGAAGGCCCGCCCAGGCTGCCACCCTGCGGGTGTTTGTTTGCATGTGTGGCTTCCCAAAAGGGACAACTCCCCATGCACGAGTGTTCAGAGGTAGGACTCCCGGGGAACGGTGGATCCTGAGGACAGGCTTCGTTGAAGGTTGAACCACAGTGGATTACAGTTTGATGGTGTTATTGGAAGTGCTGGGGAGTAGTGGGTAGGTCCCGGAAGGGTGTAACTTGACCCTGCCTGCTCTCTTCTCTCAGCTTTTTCCTTAAGATCAGGGTTAAGTGGCTTTTTCTCTGCCATGGCCTTCAGACTTTCTATCTTGCTACAGACCTGAAACTCACAGAGCCATTGACTGAGACCTCTGGAGCCTACACAAGTCTTGACTCTTGTATCGTTTTCTTGGACATTTTGTTACAAAAACAAAAAGAAACAAAAAACAAGCAAAAACTGAGTAAGACATCTGGAAACAGTGTTGCAGCCTTGCAGGGGGTCTTCCATAACATCTCTTGAGTTTTCTTCTTCTTCCTCCTCCTCCTCTTCCCCTCCTCTAAACCCTAGATGCTACTGAGAATGAGAACCACGTGAATGATAAGCACCCAGCATGGTCCCAGTACATTTCTGAACTTGAGATTGTACACACTGGCCTGCAGTGTGAGACCCTGTCTCAGAAAAGGAAATGAACAAAACCAAGACACCTCTCTTCCTCCAGGTCTCTGGAAGCACCAGGAGCCTCTGAAGAAATGAAAAGAAATAGCTCTCTCCTCCGATCCCTGTGCTCAGATCTGTGACCCAGTTATATGAAAACACTGGGAGACATACTCAAGCAAGATTTCGTTTAAAAGAGTAAGAGATACGGGAAAGTTTCTGATTAACTTAGGTCCCCCTTTCTTCTCATCCAGCAGTTAAAAAGATACCTTTGTAAACACGGTTCTTTAATGGGTGGTTTCCTGTTTAAAATAAATGAGGTTATCTCCCCACTGGTTTGTTTTGTCTTCTTTGTTTTGTTTTCCAATTAAGCTTGACAATTTTATACATGAACATAGTGCTCCCTTTCTTTCTCCAGACAGTGACTCTCAGGTAGTCCTGGCTGTCCTGAACCGTGTTTTGTAGACTAGGCTGACCTGGACGGCACAGAGTGGCAGAGACCCATCCTCCTGCCGCTGCCTCCCGAGTGCTGGGATGAAAGCCCAGCTTGTAGAGCTCCCTCCTCAGGCCACTCCTGTCCTTTACTGGT
Organism: Apodemus sylvaticus; assembly: GCF_947179515.1. Classification (NCBI taxonomy): domain Eukaryota; kingdom Metazoa; phylum Chordata; class Mammalia; order Rodentia; family Muridae; genus Apodemus; species Apodemus sylvaticus. Next base: position 92,338,031 of record NC_067483.1, read on the forward strand.
CCCCTCCCACCTTGTCACCTCCCCACATGCTCTCACCAGTTTGCCTTTGCAACAATTCTGACCATTTCCCAGAGCAAGCCAAAGTCAAAAATAAGTCTCAATTAGGAGTAAGAGAGTAAGTCCCAGGCGGAAACTATTCACCCTGGCTTTACCGAGCCAGTGAAGGGGGTGTGGCCCTTCATCTCCTCTGCTGCTCAGTCCTTTGGCTCTGATGTTTATTGAATTAATAGTCTACTTATCTGCTCACTTACTTACATACTTATCGAAGTCCTGTGGTCCGAACCCAAGGCCTGGCACACACTAAGCATTCTCATGATGACTAACACCCTATCCTGGCTTTGACTGTTTTAAATTAGGTACGTCTATGTGGAGCCCCGTTACCAGGGACAGAAGAGGAAATCGCCAGAGAAACACTGTTTGAAGAAGCCAAGTCAGTCCTCGTGGTGCAGAATGGGCTCCCTCTGGAGCTGGAGGCAAAGGTTGGAGCTTGAAGCCCCCAGGGGCTCAGGCTTAGCACAAGCCCTGCCAACAAGCCTTTGCTCCCCTGCCCTGCTCCCCTGCGCCCTGCATGGCTGGTGCTCCTGCCAGGGTTTGGCGCTGGGCCATGCGAGAGATCTTAAGATCTACTTTCCCTTTGGCTGGGATGTGCACTGGAGTGATTTGGCTCAAGAACAACTTTGCCTCCAAATTTAAAAACAAAACCAGTATTTATTTCCCCCATTTTTTTCTTTCTTTTCTGTTTTATTTTGTTTTGTTTGGGATTTGGTTTTTTCGAGACAGGGTTTCTCTGTATAGCCCTGGCTGGCTGTCCTGGAGCTCACTCTGTAGATCAGGCTGGCCTTGAACTCAGAAAGCCGCCTGCCTCTGCTTCCCAGAGTGCTGGGATTACAGGCGTGCGCCACCACTGCCTGGCCATTTTTCTAAAAATTATTAAGGGAAGTAGAGATTCTTTTTCCTAACTCAGGAACCAGTTGCCCTTTGGAGGGAAAGATGGAGCCTCTGAAATACAGCCTCCACAGGGATACTGAGGGTGTCCTTCCCAACCCCACACCTTGAACCTGACCTACATTTGCATTTTATCATAAAATAAACTTCCCAGTAAGCTCTATTTCAGCTCCAGATACTGTGGGCCCTCTTCATTCCTCAGCTCTCCTGCAGAGGCAGAATCAGGAAAGACTCTAAACCCTGAACTGGCACTGCCCACTGCGAGGTCTGTTCTCAACCTGCGGGTCAAGACCCCTTAGTGGGTCAAGAGACCCTTTTGTAGGGGTTGCCTAAGACCACCAGAAAACACAGATATATTTATTTATATTACATTAAGACCCACAGTAGTAACCAAAGTAACCAAAGTATAGTTATGAAGTCACAGTGAAAAGTTTGCAATTGGGAGTCACCACAATGCAAGAAACTGCATTAAAGGGTCACAAGCATTAGGACGGTTGAGAACCACCAGCTTAACAGACTATTAACACATGGTCCCATTGGGTGGTGGTGGCTCACGCCTTTAATCCACTTGGGAGGCAGAGGCAGGCAGATTTCTGAGTTCAAGGCCAGCCTGGTCTACAAAGTGAGTTCCAGGATAGCCAGGGCTACACAAACCCTGTCTCAAAAATACAAAACAAAACAACACCCACCCCCCCCACCAAAGACATGGTCCCGTGGTCACAGTGATTCCTGGGAGTCAAGATCTGAGTTCAAGTCCTGTTTCTTAGTCACAGATGCCACTTGATACTTCTCTGAGCAGACACAGGTGCTGGGCAGAGAAACAGCGTGCAGGGGTGGGGGAGGGGCATTCAAGGTAGCAGAGGACTCCCTGGTCACCTTGCCTCTTCAGCACTGACACCACGGGTGTGCGCTGCCATGCCCAGCTCCAGCGGTAGCACTTCACCTCCCCTGCGTGAAGGGAGAATTGGGCTCTCAATTTTTTCCTCCCAAGAGATGGAACCTAGGATCCATGGTAAAAAAAGAACTCTGCCTAGACTTTTGCTCTCCCCAACAGGCAGATGGGCTGGTGGCTACCCAGGACCTAGTGTCTGCTTCCCCTTCTACCATTGCTTCTGTGAGAACACACTGAGCAGGGGTGTGCACCAGCATGCCAGCGTGGACTGGCAGGACCACCTGCTGCCCCAGGTTCCCTCCCTGGAGCCCTGTTAGCAAAGGCATCTCCCAACCAAGACAGAGACCAGAGGCTTCTCAGCTTGCGGGAATGAAGTCAAAGGTTCTGGAAAATTTTCATTTGTAACGGATGGGAAAGCTGTGCCTCCACACCCTCCAGCCTGTTCTGAGGGATTCTAGAGAATGTAGCCTTTGCCACTGTAGGTGTGTGGTAGTGGTAGTGGTGGGGGAGTGCTGGAGCCACTACACCACACTTCCAGGTCCTGCCAGAGCCCCGGCTCCCTCAGGAGACAGATCAAGGGAAGGCACAGCTCTCTACATAGCAAAACCAGACAAGCTGGGGCTTTTATTTACACCAAAGGCAAGGGAGGGATACAGAGGAAGGGTTTGAAAGCCAGTAATGAGAAAGCTAAGCTCTTAAACTCAGCTGCAGTGGGGTGTGGGCCCTGCTGCTGAACCCAAGAGAATAACCAGCAAAACAACCAAGATCCGGGCTCACAGAACTGAGAGTCCCACTCGGGGGATGTGACCACACACCCTGCTCCAGGGGCTGAAGTCCACCTTGCAGCAAACCTGGCTTAGTACCAGGACAGCACGTGATAACTTTTGACTTTGGACATTTTGAGTTAATTCTTAGCCAGATTTTGAGAGACACTAGCCAGATGTGCTTTATTTGGCTGCTTTTACAATTTGGGAGGTGGAGAGGAAGAGACTCCCAGGGAAGGAAGCCATGTTGACAGGTCCCCAAGGAGCCAACAGCATTCTGCCCAAGGCAGGGAGCTCCTTGGGGCTTAGCTGTAGGCTCCCTGGGGTGCCCTGGCAGGGGGGTGTGCTGCAAAGCCTCTCATTTCTGCCTCTTTGCAGCTAACTGCATATGGCCCCTTCTCCTATTAACCTTTCCATTTCCCATCCTAGGGCTCTCCAGCAAGCATCACTCTGTCACAAGTGAGAACCTGCAGCTCTAGGTACCGGGCATATTCAGCAGGAGCCTTCAGAGCAGGACTGGATCTAAATGGGCAACTGTCACTGTCCTCTCTGCCTGTTCCTCTGTCCATCTTCCCACCCCACCCACCCACCAGTGCCTAATGGTCAGACTCAATGAGTGAGGTATGTTGGCCCGGGAAGCCTCAGACCAACAGACCAACAGTCTGATTCAAGTGGATCTTGAATATTCTAAAAGCAAAGTTGGAATCCTGGCCTGCTGTTGGGGTTAGCCAATGATCATAGAGAGAAGAACCTCTCTGTGAGGTACTTTAAAAACAGTTGTGGCACACACCAGTACAACTTTAAGGGTTTCTTCTCCACCTCTCCCAGCATTCCATGGTAGTCTACCATCCTCGGTGTGCGTCAAACCTGGGACTCTTGCCTCCATTAATCTTTGAATCCAAGTGACATGCAGGCCTAAAAGGGATGAACTCAGTCACCATGGTGACTCTGGTCCCCCCCACTCACCTAGCTCAGTCCTCCCGAGAAAATCCCCATTGCAAGCATGCATGGTAGCTCCTAACTTTCATTGCTTTTCCAATGTCCTTCTTGGCCTTTTTCTTCTTTCGCCATGCCTACCTATCACTTACTGATTCCTCCTCTAAATATACAAGTCAGTTCTCATCCAGAGTCTCTCTCTTCTGTCACTCTGTTTCTCTGCCTGTTTCTCTGTCTGTCTCTCTCTGTCTCTGTCTGTCTCTGTCTGTCTCTGTCTCTCTCTGTCTCTCTCTGTCTCTCTCTGTCTCTCTCTGTCTCTCTCTGTCGCTCCTAAATCAAATGGGGGTGGGGACTTAGGCAGCTATTGCCTAAGTTGTGACTGTTGTGGCCACATCTGCAGGAGTCCCAGCTCAGAACACAATGGCTGGCCCTGGTTCCAGCTCGAAGCGCCTGCTGCAGACACCCAGTGTGCTTCTGACCCTGACCTCCCTCCCTCCTTACATAGATGGGTGAAAATGATACACTTTGATCTTCTTTCAATTGTCCCCACACAGCTGTGAACAGGAGGTACAAAGCATCATGGTCTCTAAAGATGGCTTCCTTCCTTCTTTCTTCCCAAACCCATAATTAATGACTGAGTGGAAAAAAAGAGATGGGGGAGATAGACTTCTGGAGCAAACAGCTCCCTCGCTGTCTTCAGTGAAAGGATCAAGGAAGGCCAAGGCTAGTGCTGTCAGCTCCCTAACCTTTTCAGAAACTAGCAACCATCACATTAGAGGTCTGGGTCCTCCTCCCTCAAATTCACCCACTCTCTGCATGACTCAGTCCACAGACCTGCCATTAGCCTGCCTGCATGTATCCCCGGAAGGCTCTAACTACCACAGGAAGCAAACTAATCCTAACCCCAGCCTGGCATTGGCCTAATTCTCTGCAGAATTGACTCCTGGATCCACCCAAGCCGAAGAGTGGCTCAGCGGGTTAGCGGGGACGGCTCCTGCCTCAAAGTCAACCAGTCCAACAATAGCACACGAAGCAGGGTTCCTCTTCTGAGTTCCCATGAGTCTGGGTCTGAAGTGCTGGTGGATTCACACTGTCCCCTGGGCAGAAGCATTCTGGTGTCACCTGCCCCTGCAGCTCTGGTTAGCGCACAAAGGACACCACGCTGGTGGCCACTCCAAATGGGGCGGAGTACGCTGCGGCAAATCCTTGCAGGCCAATGACAATGTACCGGCATCCTTTGCTGATGGCCTTGCCGAAATTCTATTTTCAGGAAGAGAAAAAGCAAACGTTAGGTGAGGCATCATCGCGCCCCGCACAGAGAATCCTTTACCCTCGTGTATCCAGCTAACTATGGAGACCCAGTGTCTTCCCATCTGTAGCGTCTCAGGTCCCGACCCCTGCTCACAACAGGCACTTCTTGCACAGTGTGTGCAAGCACAGCACATTTCCAGATAATTCGCAAACCTTCTTAAAAACAGAATGGAAGCTGCCAACTCCAGAACTAAAACGCCTTTGTTGTTTTAAACTAAGACTCACCCCACGGCCAGGGCTATCATAGGCGGGGTTGGATTTTCCTTCAGGCATGTTGTCAGACAGCCCAGCTGGTCCTTCCTATGTACCTAGTCCCTACTCCGGTCTGACCCACACTTTTGTAACCCGGAAGCCTTTTTATGTTTCCAGAACAATCTGCCATTTGTTGAGGGTAAAGACCAAGCAGTGTTTTCTGCCTTCTGTTCCTCCCTGATGAAGGCGCTGCTGGGAGAGGGGACATTTTCAGGAAGTCACATCAAAATTTTGAGACCACTAATGACCAACATTTACTGCACTATGGTCCACAGTATTCCTCTTCCCACCTCTAAATTCTGTTGTCATTCTCGGTGACTTTGACATCCAGAGTGGTGTCTCCCTCACACCAAGCTTTCAGCCCTGTGATTTTTCTGAATACAAAATATACAGCCTGGTTCCACTGAAGATCCCCGATCCCAATCACAAGATGCACCATGATACCCAGTGCTTCCTGGGGAAGCCAGCCCGCGTGCCCAGGCAGGCTGATCTCTCTTTTGGATACAGCCCCAACCTCGGAGCCCGGGGTCTTTCCTGCCTAAATTACATATCCTTGGGAAATGTGTCCATCTTCACCCATTGCCTCTAAGCCCAGCGCTCTGCGCCTGGCATTCCCTGCTCGCCGCCCCCACCACCAGTGTAACCATGGGGAATCAGCCCGCCTTCTCTGATCTTCCCCCACACTTGTTCTTGCTACCACTCCATCATTCCTTGTTTTCTCTTCTCCAGTAGCATCCTTTTCCTCCTGTCAGCCCATCCCTTAGCCTGGACCACTCCAGGGGTCACCTTGACACTCTTTCCTGCCCAGTGTCTCTGCTCTCCAAGTGAAAAAGCTACCAGACACTGACTGACTTCAATCCAAACTTCTTCCCTGGCATACTGGCTGTTCCCCACACCCACCCAGGGACTGCCTGGTGCAGGATGCCTACAACCTCCACGTTGCCTGGCCTGCAGCGGGATCCGTCTTCTCCCTCCCGAGGTTCTCAGTGGTTCCCTCTGTGATCCTGCAGCCCACCTTCTCCTGGTTCTCTCCTGCTCCACAGATACTCCTCCTAAATGCTCTGTTGATTTGATCTTCTTATAGTCTGAATCATTGAGGTCTTTGTTCCTCAAGCCTGGCTTCTCTACTGCTCTCTGTGTAGAACGCTTCAGACTTGGAATGTTTCTCAGATGCTAGTAACTCAGATTCATGCATTCAGCTCTCTGTTCGGGGTATCCATGTTTTGATACCCCACAATTCCTGTCTTTCCTTTGCATGAAGCAAGTTAGTCTAACTCAGGTGACTGCTACATCCTAAAGGGATCAGCAGTATGGCGCAGAGCTGAATCCTCCCCAAAGAAATCTGGCTTCAGATCCCGAGGCTGTCACCCCATGCTACCCTTCTCTGTCTAATGAAGGCAGTCTGTAAGTGACTATGTGCTCACAGTCAGGAGTGAATTCCAGTCCCATACCTTTCTGAATGCTCCGTGGCCTCAGTTTCCTTGTCTGTAAAATGGGAATATGTAGTAGCCTTTTCATGTGATAAAGAGGATCGAGGAGTTTTTTCAAGGGAAGGACTGGGGATGGTGCTAGCAATTCTGCAGGCAGGGTTAGAGCCCAGTCAGCTTTCCAGAGAACAAGGACTTCTCTCTGCTACAGAGTAACTTGGGTTTGTGGTGGCAATATAGCAGTCTGGCACACATCTTATTTCTCAGCAAACTTTTATCTCCCTTTTATATTTATCTTTTTATTTATTTATTTATTCATTTATTATTTTGAGAAAGGATCTCACCCAGTGGCTGAGCTGGTGTGGAACATACCATGTAGCCCAGGCTGGCTCCTGTTGATCCTCCTGCCTCAGCTTGCTTAGTGCTAAAATTATAGATGTGAGCACAACGTCTGGCTAGAAGTTTCTAAAGAGCACACAGACTTGCTTATCAGTTCTGTCCTGAGGTTTCCACAGCATGGATGTCGGTCTCGTACCTGAAGATACCCCAGCCTGTGGAGAGTCTTTCCCTGCATTCCTTACTAGGTCATGACGAGCTTTGGAAGAAACTGGTACATCTATGTCTTCTCAACATTATTTTATCTATTTCTCAAGGAGGGGGAAGAGGAAGAGAGAGTTTTATGAATAATGTAATTATTACTTAAAATGCAACAGTAGAGTTCAATTTGTTTTACTCTTTTGGGGAGAGGGAGGGAGGAAGAGAAAGAGAGAGAAAGAGAGGTGTTGAAAAGAATCAGTGGGAGAATTTTACATGTTTGAAACAAGTACCATGTCCCTGGGAAGCAATTACAGCCAACACTTGCCCTTTACAATGGGGGGTGGTCTGTTAGGTAGCTCACTATCTGCAACTCTGTCAACCACAGCTTTAAGAAGAGACCAAAGAAGCTCTTGACTATCATACCAGTGCTATTCAAGGGAATGGACTTAGTGCCAGGCTAGCCCACCAGTCATACCTTACTTTCAGAGCCTGTGTCTGTATCTCCCTGGAGGGACTTTGGCAGTATGAGTCAGCTAAGGCTCTTGAGATGGGAAGGTCCCTGGGGCCTCCTGAATACTAGGCAAAGAGTAACTCTACCTGGTAAGTATCCATATCAGAGGGATGCAGGGGGAGTCGGGCAGAAGATGGAGGGAAGAGAGGGAAGGAGGAGACCAGGGTGAGGGGTGATGGTGGTGGGACACTACCGGCTTTGAAAGGGAGGAAGATGGCCTCGGAGCTGCAAAGAGCCATCAAGGAACAGCCCGGATGACTACAGAGGACATGGCAGCCAGTTCCCAGTGGTGCTGGAGACTCCTTGTCCCTCTGATTTAGAAGAGGAAGCCATCTCTCCACAGACATCACTGTCTGGTCACAAAGGTCAATCTTTCTACTGGGCTGCTTGCAGGTCTGGTGCCAACCTGAGGCAGGTGGTCAGCTACAGATCCTGGTAGATAAGAACCCACCCCTCAAAGGGACCTCAGCCGGATGCTCTGGTACCTAGAACTTCCACATGGATTAATTTGTTGACCATGGATATTGACTGCTAAGGTAAGGTGTGTGTTGGGGGATGGCATCAATGTCCACTGTCTTCTTAAGTAACTCTCCATCTTATTGATTTAATAGAGACAGGATCTCCCTCTATATTTGAGTTCCCAGATTCTCCTATCCAGCCACCCGCCTGTGGTCATCACCACAGCACTATATTCTAACTGTACGCCACTGTGTCCAGCTTTTTACTGGGTCCTGGGGACTAAAGCCTGGGTTCTCATGCTCCTCTAGTAAGCACTTCCCCAAGCCAGTGTCTTTGTTGTTGTTGTTGTTAGGTTGATTGGTTATTCTTTGTCCTCTCTAATCCCTGCTGGGACAGGGTCTCCCTCCCTGTGTAGCCCTGGCTGGCCTTGAATTTAGAGATCCCCTGCCTCTGCCTCCTGGGATTAAAGGCATGTGGCGCCAATGTTCAGCCGAAGCCCTCATTATCAGATAGTATAGAGGAAGAATTGGAGACAGTTCAAGGAAGCCAAGCCCAGAATCACAGGCCATTGGACAGCCATGAAGTTCATACTTCTGGTAGACCTGCTCTTGGCCCCTACTTTAAAGAGGACATTTCTCCTACTCTGCCCCCACCTCCCTTTTTGTGGTGTGCCCAAAGCTAGGTCTTGGTACCTGCTAAGAAATGTTCTACCGTTAGCTCCCCCACCCCCAATGTTCACCTTTTTTTTGAGGGTCCCACTCACTCTGTAGGCCAGGTTGACTCTGAACTCCTTCCTGGTCCTCCTACATAACTTAGCCCACGCTTTCTGTTCTACCCCCAACCGGCTCTTAGCTTTCTGATTAACAAGGCTTAGTTCTTTTTCTTACCACACTTCTCCCGTGCCTCTCAAGGGTGCCTGCAAGGCCAGGCTGTGATTTTCAGCTAAGTTCTGAGGCATGTTCCATCCTTCTCGCCCACAGATCTGCAGAGGAGGGGGTCAAGCCAGCCTCCCTCCCCCTCCTTCCCAGCTCTTCGGCTGTCTGACTGTGCAGTCTCAGTCTCTTCAACTCCAGTCTCCTTCACTGCAGAGGGGGCCCAACCCCAGCCTCTTGAGGTTGCTGAGGGGGCTGAGGCATGGAACATAAAGAAGGCAACAGCTATCCAGCCTCCTGGAGGGACTCTTCCTTTCCCCAGTGCCCCGCAGATAGCATTTAACCAGTAATATGTGCACCGTAGGAATGCAATTATTTCCTTACAATCAACTGGGAACATTGGTCTCTACAAGAGGCCCAAGCACAAAGGCTTCCAGAAGGCTGGCCCAGGGCAGAGAGGGCTGACCCCTGGGTAGGACCATGCTGGTGGGGGTGGGTGGGGCAGCAGGGGGTGAGCCTGCCTGCTCTTTCATGTAGCACAAAAAGCCAACAACTTTCCTTAAATAGAAGCAGGAAAGGGCTTGTGTGAAGGATCTGAGAAGTTAACAGGAATGGGAACTAAAAACACATTCCATAACAGCTAATAACTGGAGCTATTCATTTTTAAAAGAAAGCTTTACCTGGCAACCAAGGACAGATCACCTCCCATCTTGTGCAGGAGCCTTGGCTGTCCTTATGGCTTTGCAGAAAAGGGGGTTCCTTGATTTTCTTCCTTTTGGTTGAAGCCTGGCACCCTCTCTCCCAGCTTGCCTGAGAAAGTGGTGGCCAAGCTGACCCTCTGGACTCCTCACTTGGGGCTGCAATCTCATTTGGACTTCTTGGGTCTACTGAGGTAGTGCATAGGATTCCAGAGCTTTCCCACAGCTCCCTTCTCGCCATCTTAGCCAAAAACCCTTCCCCTGTCAAAATCTGTCTCTCTGACCGTCTCTGTCTCTCTCTCTTTCTTATGCACGCACACACACACTCATGTAACATAAAAATTAATCAGTTTCCTGGAGAGATAGGTGGCACAGCAGTTAAGAGGTTTGACTACTCCTTCTAGAGGACCTGGTTGAATTCCCAGAACCCACATGGTGGCTCAGACCATATGAAACTCCAGTTCCAGGGGAAGCAATGCCCTCTTCCAGTCTCTGTGGACATAAGACGAGTGGCACAGACACACATGTAGGCCAAACACCCATATACATATTTAAATAAATGATTTTATAAAGTGAAACTGCCAGTGGCCCCGAGATGTTATAAGGTTCTGTTGACTTTCCAAACATTCTCATCCCTGACAGAAACCATAGACACAGCAGCAGACCTCTCTCTGCCCCTGCCCAGTGCCTAAAACCACCAAGCTTCTTCCAGCCTAGATTTTTCTAGTTCATATAAAGGCAATCATGGAAACCATCTATATCTATATCTACATCTACATCTATATCTATATCTCCCATGGGTCTAGCTTTTTTTTTTTGGTTTTTCAAGACAGGGTTTCTCTGTATAGCCCTGGCCGTCCTGGAACTCATTCTGTAGACCAGGCTGGCCTCAAACTCAGAAATTCCCCTGCCTCTGCCTCCCAAGTGCTGGGATTACAGGCATGCACCACCACGCCCGGCCAGGTCTAGCTTTCTTAACACCATGTTGAGGCACGTGGCAGCAGCTAACATAATAGTTTCTTATGACTATTGAAAGTCCACAGTGAATGTCCATGGTGTGTCTCACCCATATTGGTCCATCTGTTCACTGATATCATTTTCACCTTTTGGCCATTGGTGATAATTCTGTAAAACCATTTAGTTCACAAACATTTATGAAGGTAAAACACCCATACACACGAAAAACTAAAATAAAAGAGTATTCACTTGGGTAGCTGTTTTTAGATTTTAGTTTTTGTTTTAAAGTGAGGGTCTTATATAGCCTAGGAACTCTCTAGGGTAACAAAAATTACTTTGAACTTTTTTTTTTTTTTTTTACAAATTTTGTTTTATTTATTTATTTTTGAGAGAGGGTTTCTCTGTATAGCCCTGACTCTCTTGGAACTCACTTTGTATGCCAGGCTAGCCTCAAACTCAGAGAAACACCTACATCTGCCTCCTAAGGGCTGGGATTACAGGTGTGTACACAACCAATATTTTTCCAAATATTCTAAGTTACATTCATTGAATGCATTTGGTGTGCATGCACATGTGTGCACATGTGCTACAAGGTGCATATGGTCAAGTGCAGCTTCTGGGAGTCAGTTTTGGAAGGTTCTGGGGATTGAACTCAGGTGATTAGGTCTGTCTATGAGCACCCTTACCACAGAGCCAGATCTTGAGCTCTGATCTTGTCTCCACTTACAAAACGCTGGGATTACAAGTGTGATCCACCATAACTAGTTTATATACCCCTGGAGCTCCAACCAGGACTTCAGACATGCTAGGCCAGCACCGGACCACTGAGCCACACCCCTAGCCCAGTCTTCTATGTCATTTGTGTATTTGTTTATAAAGGGTTTCTTGCTGGGCGGTGGTGGTGCATGCCTGCAATCCCAGCACTGTGGGAGGCAGAGGCAGGCGGATTATAGAGCCAGGGCTTTATAGAGAAACCCTATCTTAAAAAAGCCAAATCCAACAAAACAAAACAAACAAACAAACAAACAAACAAACAAAAAGAGGTTTCTCCTTGTAGCCCTGGCTGTCCCAGAACTTGCTGTCAGAGATCAGGCTGCTTCTGCCTCCCCAGTGCTGGGATTTAAGGTGTGTACCACTGCCGGCCGACCAACTTAGTCTCTTTTAGAATAGCCGTCCTGATGAGTGGGGTCTGGTGCCTCAGTTCCAGACAGGGTAAGCCCTTTATAATAGGATCTTGTCATATAGCCTAGGCTGGCCCTGTATTATCCAATCATCCTGCCCCACTCTACAGAGCACCTGGGATTACAGGGGTTTCCTAGCTTTGACTTCATGCCTTGTCTCCTCTCCGGCCCAGAGCCCGTGTCAGGGCGATGTGACATTACTTGCCTCACCCAGATGAGTAATCACTAATACTCTGCTATGAAGCGAGGGATCAGGGCGCCCCAGCTCTGCTACCGCTCCCTGGGGGGCTTGGGACTCTCCCCATCCGCGGTTAGGAATCCTATTTGCACTTCCTGTGTATGCACAATGCCTGGCCCAGAGTGGCTACCCCCAAAACGTCCCTAAATGCCAGCCACCAACTAAGGAACCTGTGTCATCTGTTCACTTTCAGATGGCTTCCTTGCCCCCAAAAGTCCTACTTCACTTCCACAATGTGTTTTATCGTGGCCTGTTTGTGAGGAAGGCATATCATTCAGAATGATAAACTAACCCTGGCAAGGGACCGAGTGTCTCAGGTATGACAAAGGTCACTGATAACTGGACAGTAATTCCGGAGAGTCTACAGGACTTTGGTCAGGACACACACAATCAATGAGTTTTGGGATTCCCCTCCACCCCACCTCCCTCCCTAGCCTTGCCTAGGTCAAGAGAGCAGCTGCTTCTCCCAGGCACGGGCACCTAGAACCCAGAACCGATTGCTCTGAAAATGAAACTCATTCCGTTTCCCATCCATCCTTCCTCTGCTCTCCCACCAAAGTAAAAAGTCTGGTAGAACTGAAGTTCCGGGGCGCAGAGATAGTTGATTAGAGAAGGGGGAGGGGCAACAGGTTCTAGGTAAGTACTGGCTGAGTTAGCAGGCCCTGCGCGTTAACCCTGGGTCTAGGACTGAATCCCCTAACGTTCTCCTGTGACCGGTGCCCCCGAGAGAGTGTGGGAAATCGACGGACCTGGACTGCAACTTTGCAGTTGGGTCCAGGGCTCAAGTGAACTAACCTCACCATGGCTTCAGCATTCCTACCAGCTCCAGCTGGGAGCAAGGGGCCCTCCTAAGCCTGCGCGCTCTGCTACACCCTCTTAGTGACAGTCCCGGAGTAGCAGGGACGCCGGCAACTCCAGGTTCTGTCTGGATCAGGGCGGTCGGACCGTGGAGACCTACCTTGCCGTACTTCTTCAGTTTTCGCCGGTACCTCTTCTTGGGCTTGTCGCCTGGCGCGGGCTCCTCCAGGCACTCGTAGCGCTCGGGCAGCGCAGCCAGGTGCACCCTGCGTGCGCTCGGGGTCCCCGCGCGCCGTCCGCCCTCTTCGCGCTCACAGTCGGGGCTCACGGGGTCCTCGTCTTCTCCCTCCAGGTGCTCGACGATGGCATCTGTCTCCTCGTCACCGGCGCGGCGCGATCTCCCCAGGGGCCCCCGGCCCACCAAGGTGCTCGCCGCCTTGCTTCGGAGTCGGGCGCCCACCGTCATGATGCCGCGGAGCTGCGGAGAACGGCCCGGGCTATGAGGCAACCTTTGCTCCGCGCCCCGCCCCGCTCCTGCTGCGGACCGCCCCGGCCCGGTGCGCTCCGGGAACCAGAGGTCGCAGCACACCCAAGCGGTGGGGTCTAGGATTACGGGCGCAGACATAAGACTTTCCAGAGAACCCTGCAGTAGAAGCCAGAGCTCAGGGTAGGCAAGTTGGGCTGTACTGAGAACAGACTCCAAACAACAGACCTACTACAGGTGCGGGCACTTAAAATTGACCGGGCATGGTGACACACACCTTTAATCCCTGCACTTGGGAGGCTGAGGCAGGCAGACCTCTGAGTTCAAGGCTATCCTGCTCGACCGAGCAAGTTCCAGGATAGCCAAGGCTACAAAACAAAGCAAACAAAAGGTAGAGATGGTATTGACCGTGAAGATTCCTCGGTGCTGGCGAAGATGTGGTGACATGGTTATGAAAATATTACATTTAGGCCTGAGGATGTAACTCAGTTGGAAGAATGCTTGCTTAGCATGCAAGAAGTTCTGGGCTCCATCTGCCGCGCCACAGAAGCCCCAGCAAGGTGGCATGTGCTTGTAATCTCAGAACCTAGGAAGTGGAGGCAGAAGGATTAGGGGTTCCAGGTCATTCTTGGCTACAGCGAGTCCGAGGACAGCCTGGCCTACGTGATGCCCTGTCTCAAACACAAGTAAGAAGCACAATATCTAAGTAAATGTTAAAATGCTGACTTTATTTCACATATATTTTTGTTTTCCCACTGTTTCCATGCCTGACTACTGCATTTCAGTCTCCTATCAAAACATTCCATACATACTTACAACTAAGCCAAGGGTGGGGTCCATCCTGGAAAGCTGAGCAGGAGTTTAGACAGCACGTGTTCTTGGCAGTGGAACCTGTGGAACCTGGACAACAGCTATCAAACACAGTGTGTGTGTGTGTGTGTGTGTGTGGGGTCTCACTCTGGAGAGAGGAGATAGATTCTTACAGAAAGGAAGTAAAACTGGTTTCTTTGTTGTTTTCTTCTCTCTCTCTTTCTCTCTCTCTCTCTGTCTCTCTCTCTTTAAAAGATTTATTTATTTATTATATGTAAGTACACTGTAGCTGTCTTCAGACACTCCAGAAGAGGGTATCAGGTTCCATTACAGATGGTTGTGAGCCACCAGGTGGTTGCTGGGAATTGAACTCAGGACCTTTGGAAGAGCAGTCAGTGCTCTTAACCACTGAGCCATCTCTCAACCCCTCTTTGTTGTTTCCAAACCAAGTCTTCTTACATTAAATTGCTTCCTAAACATTGTAATGACATGACAACATTTTGTTTTTTAAAAAGGTTGTTGGTTTTTTGTTTTGTTTTGGTTTGGTTTTTCAAGACACGGTTTCTCTGTGTAGTCCTGGCTGTTCTGGAACTCACTCTGTAGACCAGGCTGGCCTTGAACTCAGAAATCCTCCTGAGTGCTGGGATTAAAGGCGTGTGCCACCACTGCCCGGCATGATTCATTTTTTAAAAATATGACTATTTTTAATTATGCATAAGTATGTACAGAGTCTCTGGCCTGGTGCTATAGTTACAGACACGTGATGTGGCTTCTAGAAATCCATCTCTGGTCCTCTCAAGGAACAGCGTATGCTCTTAGCCACTGAGTCATCTCTCCAGCCAATTTCCAACTGTTTAAACCATTTTCTTCCTCCAGGCCAGAGATCTCCAATAGCCTCCTGCTCGGCTATCCGGAAGCAGTTCTTCACGCAGTTAATGACCGTGGCTTCCACTTTGGGATGAGAAACACCTTTTTCTATACTTGTTTACATTTTTTGCTTTAATGCCTTCTGCAGAGTGAGGTCTTATTGGTGTGGTGTCTTAAGTTTTTGCACATTGTTGCCCTTTTGATCTTGTGTTGATGGTTTTGAAGTCTTTGCCATTCTTGTTTGATTTCTCTACTTTTTTTTTTTCTGGAGCGTCTCATACAGATTCTTCACTGGAGTTTTTCCTTCAGTTTGTTTCTTCATCATCGCTATCATCATCATCATCTTCTTCTTCTTTGTCTAGTTTTACTTTTTTCTGTAGAAACTTGTTACCACTTTCAGAGGAGATGGCTTCCCAGAAAGACTCAGGAGTTTTATATTTTCTTCACTTCATATTCTATTTGTGCATCTTTCATAGCTACTGGATGCTGTCCACTTATGTCTAGAAAAACCATAAGAAAGAAAGAAAGGAAGGAAGGGAGGGAGGAAGGAAGGAAAGGAAAGAAGAGAGGGAGGATGCAGTGGGGTTTTTTGTTCTTTTGGTTTTTAGAGACAGGGTCTCACCATGTAGCTCTGGCTGCCGTAGAACTCACTTTGTAGACCAGACTGTTTTGGAACTGAAACAGATGGTTCACAGAGGTGGGCCCATTCACCTCTGGCCTCCTGAATGCTGATATTGAAGGCATAACCTACCACACCCAGCTGGGGTAAGTTTTTTGGAGAAAAAAACCTCCACACATTATATTTATCATTCCAGGTGTGGCAGCACACACATCTTTAATTCACAGTGCTGGACAGGCAGAGGCAGGTGGATCTGTGAGGTGGCAGCCAGTCTGATCTACATGGGGAGTTCTTGGAAAGCCAGGGTTATGTATTATGTAGTAAAATACCATGGGATGTACCTTACTTTTTATGTGGATGTTTATCTCAGAGTTCTGGGGAACACAGAATCAAGTGTGACACAATAACACAAGAGAAAGCAAGAAATGTGCAAAGAGGAAAAGAGGCTGTCAAAATTCACTACTTGCAAATGACATGCTCCTCTGTTTACAAAGCCTAGGACAGGCCATCCCAGACTCTGGACAGTCGCCTATAATACACTGAAACTAGATCCCCATCTGTCCTTGTGTGTGTGTATACATAGTTATATACATATTACACATATAAACACACATATATACATACATATATACACATATACACATACACACATATATACATACATGTACACATACACATATATACACACATGTATTTATAATACATACACATATATACGCACATATATACATATACACATATACATATATATCAGCTCAATGCAAATAACTCTGAAACTGTTAGAAGAAAACAGGCCAAGATAAAGGCATGGAACTGGAAGGGTGGCTCAGTGGTTTAGACCACTGGCTGCTCTGACTGAGAACCCAGGTTCAGTTACCAGCACTCACCTTGAGGCTCACGACTGTACAGCTCTGTGCCCTGTATTGGTTTCTTGCAAAGGCCAGCTTCTGCCTCCCACTCCTAGTCTCACAGTGTCCTGCTTATGTGCATGAGGCCAAATGCACACAGGCTGGACTCTCTGAAACTATAAGCAAGAAAGATAATCCAAACCAAAGCAAATCCAATTCCTCCTCTAAGCTATTTCCATTAGCCAGAAGCCACAGAGCAAAGGGGAAAGCCCAAAGCACCAGAGAAAGCGTCTTCAGGCTCTAGCCAGTGTCTGAAAGAAAGACACAAAGAGGAAAAGAACTCAGAACAGCTGGGAAACTTCACAGAGCCTCAGGGCAGTGCTCAGAGACCTCACTGAGGGCGAGGTTTCTGTGGGAAGGTAGTGCGTTATCTGCATACGGGATAATTATTCCTCCCTGCTCTGTAGTAAGGCAGTCATCCTGAGGGATGTCTCCTGACCAGATGATTGTCAAGTGCAGTTGGATTAACTCTTACATTTTGGGTAACTTGGAGTGTTAGGTCTCCACCCAAGGCCAGACCTAGGGTCCATTCTTTTCATCAGGAGGAAATGGTTTTCCCTTAATGTGGCTCCCCAAGTCTCCGTCAAGGCTACTATAACACTCCCACTTTGAAGAGGTAACTCCAGCATCATTTAGGAGATGGGATGAGGCTGAGGAATTGCCACGAACCACCCCAGCCGGATATGGGGGGCCCTGGGATGAGGGTTCTCGAAGTCCAGGTGGGTAAGGATTTGGCGGTAACAAACAGAAACACAGAGGCAGTTTGAATCTGAGTGTATTTTGCAGCTCTCAATCAGGGGATTTTTATACATTAAACCAAACATGACACATCTCTTAGAAACCATATCCAGCTAAACAATCGTGAATACCGACAAAAATCACTTGGCACAGTAAAATACAAAAATCATCTAAGCATTACAACTCTGAACTACATGCTCAGTGAATCACAAACAGAACAGGTGATGTCATCATCAGAGATATAACAATTCTAAAAGAATATATTCAATAGGGTGGTTGTCCAAGGCTAGTGGCATATTTCCAGGAACAGGTTAATAAATCTTTATGGTCAGTGCTCTTAACTGCTGAGCTAACTTTCCAGCCCCTATGATTAATTATTGCTTAACATCTAATACCTGATTTTTTATAAATCTTCAAAGCATAAATTTTTAACTATTTTAATTCTTTCTAATTAAGGCTTTTTTTTTAACCATATACCAAAATCCACTTCTGATGACACACGTGCAGCCATATGAAATTTTACTGTTGGGAAAGTTTTTATCTATCATAATAATTTTGTAAACGATTTGAAAATTAAAGCATTGGTTTCCCCAGAGATAAGGTCATCTTAGTGACTCATCCCAAGGGATGGTTTCGTACCCGTTATTCTCGCTTAAGATCATGGTCTAGGCTCCCAGGAACCTGTAGATAAGAAAAGGAATGGAAGAGAACATAAAAGAAAAATTGCCATGAGAACTATGGCTCAATTGTTTGCTCCGGCCAAGAGTTCCGTTCCACAACCAGTTCCAGGAGACCTCCTTCTTTTGAAGTCTAATGCCTCAGTCTGTGGAACTTTTCACACAGATTCTACTGGGGTCACTGTGGCAAGGAATAGATATATTAACTTATGGACACCAGGAACATTCAGAGATCCGGTCCCAAAGATGTTTACCAGAAAGGATTACTGTCTGGCCTGACACTTCATCTCTGCCTCCTTCAGCTTCCAGGCAGGGCTCATGCCAGGGGACGAGAGATCTGAACTCCCTCTGACCTACCTGATCGGAGAACCACGGACATGCCTGAAACCGCTGCTTGCAGAGACCTTGTCAATCTCTGTCAGTGCCAGCGGTTTGGGGTCCCTGTGAGCCTCTTGCCTTTGGCTTGCAGACTGCTGATTGCTTTCTGTGTTCCCATGTGGCCAGTCCCTGGTGTCTCTATCTCTTTCTCTTATGTGGTATATTCGCTCTGTTGCTTCAGGTCCTGCCTCTGTGTTCTCATCTGATCTTAACTACCTCTCTGCAGTTTCCGCCTCTGAACATAATTGTATTCGCAGGTACTGAACGTTCTGGCTTTTGTACACGAATCTGGAAGGGATACAGTTGAGTTCATGACAACTTGGCAAAACTTGGGCATATCTGCCCTGTCTTGGTATCCTTGAAATAGAGAGCAGAGACCACTAACATTCCAGCACAGAAGACCCTGAGAAATATACCCATTGTCAGAAGCATGACTGTTGTCCCCCTGCCTTCTGCACCTCAGGAGAGCTCCAGGTCTGTCTACATTAACTTATTCAGAGCCCTGGCACATGCTGCCCTCCCTCCTCCCCTCTCATATTAGTCAGGCAGCAGGGATTCTTAGGGGGAAATCACAGTGTCCACCACTCTGAGAATCTCTCCTCATTGCTAACGTGGAAACTGTCCTTCAAAGGAGACAGGACATTGCACAGCTTAGATTCACGAAATGTATCATGTATGCCTGAACAATAAAAAAGAGTATGGGAGACCTCAGAAGGTTAAGAAGAACTGCCTATTTAAGTAACTTACATAAAATAGAAACAATTTTCTATTTGTAGACATCTAACAACTTTATGTTTCAATCTTTGTTAGTAATAATAGATTTAGAAGGAGAAAGATAACACAGCCTTGAAGTTATTAGTTTATTAATAATAACACAGCCTTGTTTGTTGGTTTATACTTATAAGATATAGTCAAGAAGAAATGCATCTATGGAGCTGATAAAAGAAGGTCATAAACCATATAAGACACAGAAAAATGGATTTAATTTTGGGAAGACTGCAACTGAAGGTACATGCGTGTGCACGCACACACACATACACACATACAGGCAATTATGAATCTCAGCTAAACTCCAATAGTTTTGCCATTGATTTATTTCCTTGTCTGTCTGTGTGTGCACACGAGCACTCGTGAGCGTGAAGCTGGGGGAGGGGATTATGATCGGAATCTCAAGGCTCAGTGATTGGCATTTTTTTTTTGCTGGCTGTCTTTCCAGAGTCCAGTCTATTCTGCTAGTGCACATTGTAGCTAAAGCTGCCTCCTCCTACCAGGAAAAAGCACTAGCTTCTAGTTAGACTCACTCTTCATATAGCCTATACCCAGAGCAGCAGGTATGACAACAGCCCAGAGCCCTTCATCACTGGGATCCTACGCCTCAAGCCTTCCTTAGGACTGCTTCACCTTCTTACACCAAGGTAGACTTGAGTTTTATGTGGGTGAGGATTTACCTCTTCATTGTTCCTAAACTGAGAAATCCTCAATCCAAACATTCTGTTCCTAGACTAGTGGTCCTCAGCCTTCCTTTCACCTGGTCCTTTATGTTATGGTGACCCCCAACTGGAACATTATTTTCCTTGCTATTTCACAACTGCAGTTTCGCTACTGTAATGAATTGTGTTGTGAATATCTGATATGCACAGTTATCAAGAGACCTGTGCACACATGCTGAGAATTTAGCGCAAAGGGAAGCAATCGATTGGACACAGTTCAGACAAAGCACGCATGCGTCTGAGACGTTTACTGCCTGTGAGGAAGAGCACAGGAAAGGCTAGTGCAGAAGGGTCCCAGGCACAGCCTGTGTGTGTGCTCACCTGGGCCAGCCCGGCCTCCTGCCCAGGCTCGCCCTTGCTCCAGCCTGGGAGGTTGACAGCAGAGGATCCTTCTTGCACTTAGGTTTGACTGGGATATGTATTTGTGTGGCCCTGTACCACTCCTGGAAATCCGTGTTGTCTCCAAGTGTCACATATTACAGTTGGCCAATGACAGTGGCAGAAAGGTCAGTGGGTAAGGAAAAAAATGCATTTTAAGATTAAAAACATCAACTTAACTTGCCTGGCAATGGGCAAAGAGACACCGTGGTGGTGGAGGTGTTCTTTCATCAGTCAGGGGCGAGCAGATGGCAGTCCTGGGCTCATCCTAGCTAGATGCCTGGCTTTGGTGGCCAAAGCTGTGTTATACCTAAGACACATGAAATGAAATGAAATGAAATGAAATCTAATCCACACTGCTCAGTGAGGGGGAGGAAGACAGACAGAGACCTGCTTTCCTCTGTATCATGCAGTGTGAGCAGGAAAGATGTCTAGAGACCTGTCCTCTGCCCCATTTACCACCATGGAGACAGAACTGTATACCATCATGCAACCCACAGTCCTGCCCTCTGACCCACTTGCACAGGTGGGCTGGACACACCCACTTGCTGCCACGCCTTGTAGCACAGAGGGAGGATGCTACCTAGGTGCCCACCAGCTGCATGGCCAGCCTGTAGCAGGAGCCACCACAATGTGTGAATATGTGGTGGTCAGGTGGGAGAGAAAGGGAAGTGGAGCCCTTGAGCATTACGAAGAGAGATGGAACTGGCGGAGAGTCGAGGATGGAAAGGAGTAGCCTGTTGTGAGTGGCCAGACTGCCACCTCGGGCCACGGTGAGGTCCCAGCCTGAGCTGCTGCTGAGGGTCATGCCTCAGTTCATGGCTAGGCAGTAGCAGGGTGAGTGTCAAAGTCCATGGCTCACATTACCACTAGAGAACATGGGGATGTCCCTGGTGGGGTAGCTGCGGGGACCACACAGATGTCCAGGGACTGTCTAGAACTTACTCCGCCCCCTCACTGGCTGCGATGCTCTGCAGAAGCGGCCCCATCTGTCGCTGACAGCAGCACAGAAGAATGGGCCCAGTACCTTGCCCAGGCAGCACAGTGGAGCTGGCCCTGATGGAGAGGGTGTGGGTGAGCCAGCCCTGAGGGCGTGAGTGCGGGAGAACCAACCCCCAACACTTGTCTGCATGGTAAGCATGGGTGCAGGGATGATGCCCCCCTTTGTCCCCCCCCCACCTGTAGTAGTGGGGAGAGCTAACTGCATCGATGGCATAAGAGTGGGAGAGCTGCCCCCCCCCCCACTGGCCTGGCCGAAGTACCCGGGCAACAGACCCTCTACCTCACCTGAGCGACCACGGTTGAGCTACCCCTGAAGGCAGACATAGGTGAGTCAGTCCCGATGGTGTGAGGGTAGGAGAACCAGCTGAGCCCCTCACAGGCTCCAGCACTCGGGAGAGTGGACCCAGTGCCTTGACTGGGCAGCACAGTGGAGCTGGCTCTGATGGTTTGGGTGCAGGTGAGCCGGCCCTGAGGGCGAGAGACCGAGAGAGCTGACCCTGCCTCCTGCCGATGGTGGCACTGGATGGCCTAGCTGGAGCAGTTCTGGAGCGATCCCTGGCCGTGCATGTAAGGGAGAGCCAGCAGACTGATCAACTCAGTTGCCTCCCAGGCCCAGATCCAGGACTCTGAAGTGGCCCACTCCAAAAATCCATCTTCCACAAATGGTTGGGATGCATCAAAGGGTCTATCTTACTGATTCAAAGCTGCAGGATCTCCTCGACACAGGGCAGCAACAGACTAACCAGAAGGATTCTCAGTGAAGTTCCAATATTGATGGTGTCACAGAAGCCAGAGACCTCAAACCAGACCAGTGACTCATTGGAATGAACATCTGCAAGTGAAAATATATGGACAGAGGGGTAGACTGCGGGACATACTGTGACATACTACAGATTCCATTATGAAATGTTTTCTATGTGTCATGGTTTGAATATGCTTGGCCCAAGGAGTGGCACTATTTGGAGTTATGGTCTTGTTGGAGTAGGTGTGTCACTGTGGGCGTCGACTTTAAGACCCTCACCTAGCTGCCTAGGTGCTAGTATTCTACTAGCAGCCTTCAGAAGAAGATGTAGACCTCTTAGCTCCTCCTGCACTATGCCTGCCTGGATGCTGCCATGCTCCCACCTTGATGATAATGGACTGAACCTTTGAACCTGTAAGCTAGCCCCAATTAAATGCTGTCCTTAGAAGACTTGCCTTGGTCATGGTGTCTGCTCACAGCAGTCAAACCCTAACCAAGACACCATGCCTTGTTTTTGTTTGTGTGTTTTTTATGTTTGGTGGGGAGGCTGCAGGAGTGAAGGGCAGTTATGAGGGGATGAGGAGATGAGCCGGACTGGGGTGTATGATGTGAAATTCATGAAGAAAAAAATCAATAAAAAGTTTTTAAAAATCAACTTAAATTTTTTAAAATTGTAAAAAAAATTATGTGCATAATTGCTTAATTTTGATGTATGTATGTGTACTGTATGTGTACCTTGTGCCCTCAGAGGGTATTAGACACCCCGGAACCGGAATTACAGTTGGTTATGAGCTACCACGTAGAGCCTGGGAAATTAGCCTGGGTCCTCTACAAGAGCACCGTAAAGGTGCTCTTTGCGGGAGTTGTCATCTCTCTGGCCACCAACTTAATTTTTTTCCTTTATTCTCTTTCCCTTTCTCTCCTCATCTCTCATTTTCTTTTTTTTGGGGGGGGGGGATGAGGGGAAGGGGAAGGCCTTACTATGCTGCCCTAGTAGCCTTGATCTCACAGAGATCTGCCTGCCTCTGCCACCCAAGTTTAGGATTAAAGGCATGCAGCATCATACCCTGCAAAGAGTTTTATTTAATGAAAGGGCATCCCTTAATAGAGAGAAGAACTGCAAGACTGTGTAGAAAACGTGCGGACTGGTGCAGTGGCCTCTTGGTAGAACAGACATCACCTTGACCTGGGGGATGCAGCACCCCGGAACCACTGGTAGTGTGTCTTGCTGAGTTTGCCAGGTATTTCTCCCAAATCAGTAGACTCTAAAGGCAGTTTAGGAAGTAGAAAATGTAAAGTTACAGGTGCGCAGGTGCAGGTCACAGGACAACTTGGGGTCAGTTCTCCCACCACGTGGTTCCCCTGGGAGCGTCAGGGTTAGCAGTAAGCACTTTCATTACTGAGCCATCTTCCAAAGGACTGTTACACACGTGGGTTAAAGGGAGCCCCATGTTCTTCACACACACACACACACACACACACACACACACACACACACACACACACACACACACATCCAAACTCAGCATACACATATAGCCTAGCTTAGTGTTGCTGAAGCCGAACTCGAAATCCTCATGCACCCAACTGCGTTCAGTAAAATCCAAGCAAGCATATCCACATGTACGTATTTCATACTTTAGAGTCCGGTTGTTTTGTATAAGTTGTAAAACTTCCCAGCATCTTCTAGCCACAGATATGACAACCCGGGGCTCCGGAAGACCTCGCGTGGACACTGCCGACTGGAGCGCTAATCCAGCCTCTCCACTGAAGCTCCTTCTCCCATGTTCTGTAGGCAGAGACATCTCGTGCTCTTTCTCAGTCTGGTCTGAGATCCTGGGCATTCTCCGGAAGGCCCTCCACTGTGAGGCCTCTTCCCCAAGCACTCCACACTGCTGCCCAATGATACTGTATGCATGTCCTTCTGCTGCCACCTCGTGGCCAAGCCCTCTCTCTGATCAGTCCCCAGTCCCCAGCCTTCAGACTCCACAGTATATACAGCCTTCCACAGAAAAATGTCACAACAGTGGTTTCTGGATGGTGAGATGCTCGTCTTTTATATATTTTTTTTTATCACAGTTTATGCCTCTCTCTCTCTCTCTCTCTCTCTCTCTCTCTCTCTCTCTCTCTCTGTGTGTGTGTGTGTGTGTGTGTGTGTGTGTGTGTGTGCCACAGCATGAATGTGAGATCAGAGGACAGCTTTCTCCTGCTACTGGGATCTGGAGAGGGGACTCAGGTCATCAGGTTTGGCAGCCCTCTTCCCAGGCCTGAGACACTTAGGTTCTAGTATTCACCTCAGTACGGCCAGGTTTTCCCTCCTTCTGTAGGGCAGAGTTGTTCTCCATTCTGTATCCACGCTGCCCCTTTCTGCATCTGTTCATGCTGAAGGACGCTGAGGTTGATCGACTATTGTGAATAACACTTGAGTGAACACAGAAGGCAGGTCTCATTTCAACATGCTGATTTCCTATCCTTTGGCCATTTACCCACCAGTGAGATCACCAGATTACACAGCGGTTTGTTTAACATCAGAAGAACATTCTTACTGTGTTCTAAAATAGCTGCACGAGTTTACAGACCACACTAACAGTATGCAGGAGTCCTCGTTCTCAATGACCGTGTCCACACTCACTCAAGAGCTTTTATCTTCTGGGCAAAGCTCATGCCAGATCCTCTTGCTTTGCCTTCCCTGGTACAGAGATTACAGGCGCGCCCCGCCACTCTCTGCTCCACAGGGTGGCTTGTGTGTGCACCTTTGACCTGTGATTTTGAGCGCTTTCTCCATATACTCGTTGGCCATTTGGGTACCTTTTGAGCAGTGGTTTACTTAGGTCCCTTGTATATTTGTAAGCTGAGGTTTCTTGCTATTGAGTTGTCCGAGTTCTTGTGTATTTTAGATATTAACCATCAGGTAACTGATTTGCTAACATGTTCTACCATGTTGTAGACCATCTTTCTATTCTGCCAGTTGTAGCTTATCTGGCCCCCAGCTTCTTACATTAGCATAATATTTGAAACATTATTTTAAAAACATTTCTTCCTACCCCCTTGCTGGCTTACCAGCTGTAACTGCTGTGTTTAGTCGTTGTGTTAAATGCACAGCATACCTCTAACTTACCATAGTCCGTCTTAAAGCGAGAGCAAACCCCACATGCAGTGTAAGCACTCTGCCAAGAACCTCCAGGCTGGTGTGCTGTCACCATAAAGTTTTACTTTCACGACTCAAAGGCTGTGATGGCTGATCTTGTCCGCTTGACACACTTGGAAAGAGGGACCTTACTGGAGGAACTGCTTCCATCTGGTTAGCCCACGGCCATGTCTATGGGACAATTCTTCCATTGCTAACTGATGGACGAGGAACGAGGGGTCAGCCAACTGTGCGTGTGTGTGTCGGGGGGGTGGGGGTGGGTTGTATAAGAAAAGCAGTGTTGGGATTGTGCCAGTCAGCAGTGTTCCCCTGTGGTCTCTGCTTCAGCGGCTGCCTGCCTCAGTTTCTCTTTGATGATGGACCCTAATTTGTAAGTCAGATAAGCCTGCAACCCCCCACCGCTTTTGGTCATTGGTTTCTGGTAGCAGGAGAGAGCAAACTAGAGCTGTGGTCTTCACTCAGCTGTTAGTGACTTTAAACATGGTTTGGTGTTTTGCTCTCTTGATTCCTTAGGTAGATGGCAGAGTCCCATCTTGTACTTGCTACCTTTCATGTCAAAGAGTCCATTGCACATTTCTTTTAAAGATTTTATTTATTTTATGTATATGAGTACACTGCAGCTGCCTTCAGACACACCAGAAGAGGGCATCAGATTTCATTACAGATGGCTGTGAGCCACCATGTGGTTGCTGGGATTTGAACTCAGGACCTCTGGAAGAGCAGCTGGAGCTCTTAACTGCTGAGCCATCTCTCCAGCACATTTCTTGTGAACTGCTCTCCTCTTGTGTGTCAGTCATCCTTGTCCTTGTTGTGGAAAGCTGTTTTATCTGGGTGGAGAATCCCTGCTTCACAGTTTGCTTGTTGTTTATTTATTTTCAGTATTTCAGACAAGAAACTGTTCAATACTCTTTCTTCTTATTTTATAACGTCTTTCCCATCCTACAGCTGGTTAAAGTACTGTTTTGAAGTAACTTATGAAAATCAGATGTAGCTTTCTTTGGTTATTTGTTAACCAAATACCACAAGCTTAAGATCTTGAGCAAAGAGTATTGGTGTTAACTCTTCTTTGAAGGTCTGGTAGAATTCTGCACTGAAACCATCTGGTCCTGTGCTTTTTTTGGTTGGAAGACTTTCTATGACTCCTTCTATTTCTTTAGGCTTTATGGGACTGTTTAGATGGTCTAGTTGGTCCTGATTTAATTTTGGTATTTGGTATCTGTCAAGGAAATTGTCCATTTCCTCCAGATTCTCCAGTTGTGTTGAGTACAGGCTCTTGTAGTAGGATCTGATGATTTTTTGGATTTCCTCAGTTTCCGTTGTTATGTCTCCCTTTTCATTTCTAAGTTTGTTAATTTGGATACTTTCTCTGTGCCCTTTGGTCAGTCTGGCTAAGGGTTTATCTATCTTGTTGATTTTCTCAAAGAACCAGCTCCTAGTTTTGTTGATTTTTTGTATGGTTCTCTTTGTTTCTACTTGATTGATTTCGGCCCTGAGTTTGATGATTTCCTGCCTTCTACTCCTCCTGGGTGAAATAGCTTCTTTTTGTTCTAGGGCTTTCAGGTGTGTCATTAAGTTGGTAATGTATGCTCTCTCCATTTTCTTTTTGGAGGCACTCAGGGCTATGAGTTTTCCTCTTAGCACTGCTTTCATTGTGTCCCATAGATTTGGGTATGTTGTGTTTTCATTTTCATTGTGTTCTAAAAAGTCTTTAATTTCTTTCTTTATTTCTTCCTTGACCAAGGTGTCACTGAGTAGAGTATTGTTCAATTTCCACGTGTATGTGGGTTTTCTGTTGTTTCTGTTGCTATTGAAGACCACTTTTATTCCATAGTGATCAGATAGGAGGCATGGGATTAGTTCTATCTTTTTATATTTGTTGAGGTCTGTCTTGTGACCAATTATATGGTCGATTTTGGAGAAGGTACCATGAGGTGCTGAAAAAAAGGTATATTCTTTTGTTTTAGGATAGAATGTTCTATATATATCAGTTAAATCTAATTGGTCCAAAGCTTCAATTAGTTTCATTGTGTCCTTGTTTAGTTTCTGTTTTCCTGATCGGTCCATTGAGGAAAGTGCAGTGTTGAAGTCACCCACAATTATTGTGTTAGGTGCAATGTGTGCTTTGAGTTTTAATAAAGTTTCTTTTATGAAAGAGGGTGCCCTTGCATTTGGAGCATAGATGTTCAGGATTGAGAGTTCTTCTTGTTGTATTTTTCCTTTGACCAGCAAGAAGTGTCCCTCAGAGTCTCTTTTGATGACTTTGGGTTGAAAGTCAATTTTATCTGATATTAAAAAGGCTACTCCAGCTTGTTTCCTGAGACCATTTGCTTGTAAAATTGTCTTCCAGCCTTTTACTCTAAGGTAGTGTTTGTCTTTGACCCTGAGGTGTGTTTCCTGTAAGCAGCAAAATGTAGGGTCCTGTTTACGTATCCAGTCAGTTAGTCTGTGTCTTTTTATTGGGGCATTGAGTCCATTGATGTTAAGAGATATTAAGGAATAGTGATTGTTACTTCCTATCATTTTTGACGTTATTTTTTAAATTTGATTGCTTAACTTCTTTTGGGTTTGATGAAAGGTTACTATCTTGCTTTTTCCAGGGTGAAGTTTCCCTCCTTGTATTGGTGTTTTCCTCCTATTATCCTTTGTAGGGCTGGGTTTGTGGCTAGATATTGGGTAAACTTGGTTTTGTCATGGAATATCTTAGTTTCTCTATCTACAGTGGTTGAGAGTTTTGCTGGATATAGTAGTTTTGGCTGGCATTTGTGTTCTCTTAGAGTCTGCATGAGATCTGCCCAGGATCTTCTAGCCTTCATAGTCTCAGGTGAAAAGTCTGCTGTGATTCTGATAGGGTCTTCCTTTATATGTTACGTGGCCTTTTTCTCTTACTGCCTTTAATATTCTTTCTTTCTTTAGTACATTTGGTATTTTGATTATTATGTGACGGGAAGTATTTCTGTTCTGGAGCCCAGAACCTGATGCATATTCACACTCAATACATTTGCTGAACCAGTGAACAGATTAAGTGCAAGCTGAGGTTGCCAGCACGTGCTGTAATTCTGTTTGTTTGCTGGTACACACCGTCCCATGTGGTCCTGGCTAGCCTAGAACTCGCAGCTACCTTCTTACCTGTTCCCTACCACTCTGCCTGGCTTTAGCTTCTCTCAGACTCTTTCTTCCAGACACTCTTTCCCTTTCCGACTTTCTTGGCTTTCCTTGGGCGTATCACCTAGAACTCATTTTCCCCTGAATTTCCAGATCATTAATTAACTTCTTTCTGAACTTCCAATGCTGCATGTTTTTGCCTTTTTCACAGTGTACGTTGTTTGTGTCGGCTTCACGAACCGCGGTCCTGCAGAGGTGGGGATGGTCTGTGTGCTTGCTTGCTAAGCTCACAGGCCAAGGACACTGCTTAGGGCCTGGAATGGCACTTCCAGCGGCAATAGCTTTGTGTCTAAAATCCAATTGTACTCCACTGAATATTATTGGGTCAAGGTTCTGAAGTAGGTTTCATCTTTTTCTTGCTTTTTTGGGGGGGGGGGAGGGTTTTGAGACAGGGTTTCTCTGTGTAGCCCTGGCTGTCCTGGAACTCACTCTGTAGACCAGGTTGGCCTCGAACTCAGAAAACCGCCTGCCTCTGCCTCCCAAGTGCTGGGATTAAAGGTGTGTGCTAACACTGCCCGGCTTTTTTGCTATTTTTAACTTTTGATGTTGTTAAGCAAAAGACTATGTCCTATTTTCTAACAAATGATACAAACTGTATTGCCACAGAGCCAAGGAAATCCTGCTATCGTATAGCCAGATGCTTATGCAAATGCATTAAAATCCCCTGACTCTACAAAATGTTATTGTGAACACATAAAACAGAGGATAGAAAGTGAATGTCAATTTTCACTTTTAGTTCATAAAAATAA
The DNA here is from genome assembly GCF_947179515.1 of Apodemus sylvaticus. Taxonomy (NCBI): domain Eukaryota; kingdom Metazoa; phylum Chordata; class Mammalia; order Rodentia; family Muridae; genus Apodemus; species Apodemus sylvaticus. The sequence continues at coordinate 92,366,961 of NC_067483.1, forward strand.
GGACATAAAACTCCCTTCCATGAAACACAGGGGCTGGCTGGGGTGAGAAAACCTAAGTGCCTCTGGCCTCTGCCTTCCAAGAATTTCAGTGACTGAGATTTCTGTAGGAAGGTCAAACTTTCTTGCCGTAGTAAGGTCCTGGGAACCCTCATGGCCCGTCCCGGCTTGCTGATGGACTTAGAACGCGGGGAAGAACACAGTTGGAGGACTCTCCAAGCAGCAAACAGGTGATTCACAGCCCGAGAAAGAGCCAAAGACAAATGCTTTATTATGAGATCTGTTCAAGTAAGGTTTCCGTGTGCACCAGTGAGTGAATGCGGATCTGCATTGAATGTTTGGAATGAACACCAGGTTAAAAAGGGGCTACACAGTTTTGTTTTGTTGCTCCCCCCCCAACACCGCCCTTCCCTAAGGCAAGAAAACACACCATTTAGAACAGAATGTTATAGAAGGAAGCTACATCACAGTACAGTACAGAAGAATAGAGCGTCTTTGTCTGGAGGCCACTGTGGAGCAGTGTGTCACCCACGCTAGCAGCTTTCCATGGCAGCTTCCAGTGACAAGCACTGGCCATTCAGTGACAAGCACTGGCCATCCAGTGACAAGCACTGGCCATCCAGTGACAAGCACTGGCACAGCATTACTTTCCTTTCAACCGACAAGCTTTGAATACATTTTCTATTTCTCAGGAGTGTGCAGATGGGGCCCGTATGCTGATATTACAGTAATTACAACATTAAATAACATTGCACAGTCAACCTCCAAGGCTATTCAGTAGAAAATAATGAGTATTAAAAAGATGTGCCTTTATGTTGCATATGTCACTAATTATGAAAGAAGGCAAATGACTGGTTACAAAGCTCCACATGGTGGGAATGGTGATGTGGAAGAAACATGAGAACTTGGGCAAAATATTGAAAACAAAGTAGTTCTGAGGGAGCAGAGTGGACCACCAGGCATTGTGAGTCTGTAGTGAGCAGGCATGGAGAGCACGCCCTGCTCACGGGCCTCTCCGGTACTGACAGATACTAGAGTGGTGGGGGCAGGGAGGCTGGGAGGACACTGGGGCAGAAGCTCCCAACGGGGGTGAATTCCTGAGGCGGCATCATATCTTAGCCAAAGCAATCATCGACACCGTACAGATGAGCTTGTGCTGTGAGACGTCGATACACTCCTGCTTCCGCAGTTACCCACGCTGCATGTTCCAAAGGCAGCAAACCCAAGTGCTGGCTTGTCTCACTGCAGCCAGTGAGCTATGGATTCTTTCGGGCTCTGCTGCTAATTAGCAGGTCGAAACAGAGGACCAAATAGGCTTGGTAAAGATTGAACTCTTGCCACGGTGCTCTGACTTAGCTCAAGGCAGAGCTGTGGCTTGTTTTTGCTTTGTATAGAAAGTCTGGGTGCCACACTGTGGGTATTCTGTAAGTCCTAACGACACCTTGTCTGACCCAGGCAGAGACTGAGAAAGCAGGAGGAACTGGGGACACCGACCCACTGTCAACTTCTGGTTTAAATTAAATATGAGTTTAAAATAGTTTCTATAAAGTTCATGCTACAGTTTTAGAGACTGTTTCTGTGCGCTTTTAATCCTGGACACAATTTTCAAAATAGCATGATGGAGGTGAGAATTTTAAAAACACACCAGAATGTAACAGGAAAAATCCTTTTCAACTCAGCGTTAAATGCACAGTTCTGTGCGGAGATCTAGACAACTATACAAGTTTTTAAAGCAATCATATTTTATTATACAACTCTATGAACAGAAAATGAACAGAAATACACAATATACTTACCTGTACATGTGAACCTACTTTTGAAGCTACGATTCTTATAGCTCATACTGACTTGAATTTTACAGCTCATAACTATGTATAACCTTATTGCATTAAGGACAATTTCTACACAGGAGATTCACAGCTGGACCACATTAGGTATCAGCAGTACATTCAGAAACTGTCCCCCAGATGTGGGCGCGTCGCCCTGACCCCGAAGCTCACACCTTTACAGCTTAAGCTCATTGGCTATTTTGGATGCGATGTTCTTAAAGGCGATAGAGGTCCCGGATATCCGCTTGAAGCGGACGCCGTTGAGCGAGAGCCGCGGCAGCTTGCAGACCTCCATCTCCCACTGCACGAGGCTGTCCTGCCTCGTGTCGCCATGCACACAGAAGAGCAGGAACCTCTCCTTCTGCTCATAGTCACAGGTGTTGGCGTCCAGCACTTTGCGGATCTCTCTCACCATGTCATTGGGGTCCATGGAGCTTGTGGTCTTCATGCTCCACGTGAAGCGCAGGGAGCGCGGCTTGGCCTCCTTACCCTCGTCCTTGTCTCTCTCTTTCGGCTCTCCTGATGGACCTCTGGAAGGCAAAGGGAAAATGAAAACAAAGTTCTCCTCAGCAAAAAAACCCACAGCCACGAACTGTGAGCAGCAATTCCAGTGTGCCTGCAGTGGGCCCTCGCGGGAGCAGAGGTGCGGTTATCACCACGTGGTAAACAGGCCTGGGCACCAGCTCCTCTGGCATTTAGCATGTCAGTCTAGAGCAGCAAACTGTCTTAAGTGCATCTGTTGTCTGGGGAACAAATTTGTAGCTGAAAGTGAAAATATAATAGTTTTTCCTATATTTTTGGGGTCAGGTGTAAAACACAGATTTGCCATTTACCAGATAGACATGCCGTGAAGTGCGCGCGCTTCACACACAGACACACACACACACACACACACACAAATATACACATACACACATACTTTCAAATATACAGACACACACATGTAAGCACACACACCTTTACAAAGAGACACACATTAGGCACCACTAGGATCTCTCTTATAAAATACAGTATTGGAGCATAAACATTTTTTGTTTTTATCCTCTCTGTTAGGAGTAATGCCGTGACTACAGAAGACAGAGGGTTCAAGCCCACAGTTGGTTCTGTCAGGCATCTCAGCAGCAGCTCGCTCTGGTTTACAAGGGGCCTGTGGCCCCCAGCAGCCCCTTGTTCCTCACTCCCTGCTCTCCTACTGGGACCTACTGGCTTCCATGCTGCTCCTGACCACAGGCCTGTGCTCTCCTCTCCAATGTCTGCACAGGCCAGGACACCTCCCTTGGCTCCATGGATAACCTCCTCTAGCCTTTCCAGTCCTTGCTTCTTATCCTCAGCACAGTTCCTAGCCGCCCACCCCTGACCTAGCACGCCACCCTTCTGACTCTACTCTGCCTCCCTAGTCGTGCTGTTCACACTCACTGATCACATGACAGTTCCTAAATCATAAGCTCTGGCATGTCTGCCCGCATCAGTCCTGACACACCCAGGCATCCAGAGCCACACTGGGCACAAGAGATGACTGGCACACTGAATGTTCTGGACAGACTTCCCATAAGTAACGATGAACCAGAAAATCATCTCAAGTAACCACAGGAAGGTGAACTGAACAGATTTCTATGATACAGAGTGCCTGGTATTAAATATATTGAACTGTTGTCCATATATTGATGAGTTGCAATTTTTGCCTATAAACATTCCTCACTCATTTGTGATTTAAGGAAGAAACTATCTTTGAAAGACATTTATGTCTCTTCTAGAAATATGCACATGTACATTTACATATAATATATAAAAACATACTATAAAATATAAAAAGGAACATAAAGTATTTTTTGTTGTTGTTATTTTTTGGTTTTGGTTTTTTCGAGACAGGATTTATCTGTGTAGCCTTGGCTGTCCTGGAACTCACTCTGTAGACCAGGCTGGTCTCGAACTCAGAAATCCATCTGCCTCTGCCTCACAGAGTGCAGGGATTACAGGCGTGCGCCACCACCGCCCAGCTAAGTGTTTGTTCTTTTCAATCCCAGATATCTGAGTCTCTAAAAAGCTAAAAGCTACAATCAAGAAAATACATGCCCAACTGTTAAATGGACATGAAGTATTTACTTCACTGTCTTCCCTGTTTTCTCTGGGGAGACTTAGAAGGCATGCCAGTGTAGAGTTTTATACTGCAGTGCAAAACTGAATATTCACCTAAATACATTACTATCATCAAATCCTCTGCATGTTAGTTACCTCAGTGCTCTGCACGATCCAGTAAGGCTCACCTTAGTGACATCATCTTAGGGAACAGTACACTTTCACCTATAAATCCCTTGGTCTGACCTACTTTTCTGACAGAACAAAAAGCCCAATTCTTTACCAAGTATGCAGTTCAAATCTGTGAGTTACAAACTCAGTTGATAAGCTTGAATTTCATTGCATGCTAGGTGATATCAGGAAAACCCACCACAGTCTGACTCTGAAGACTCACAAGCAGATGCTATCAAATGGTCACACTGCCCCCGCCCCCCTCCCAGTCACCAGGCATGTGAAGAGCACCTGGCACCTTCGGCTCACCTGGCTGTGTCAGTTCTGCCGCTGGCTTCGCCTTCGCTTGGATCCCTCAAAAATAAAGAGAAGGTTGAGATTTAACAATTTTAAAAGCAAAGAGAAGATCAAGAAGACCCACAACTACAATGACACTGATGTCACCCTGCTCACTGGTGCTGGTTCTGACTCCTTCACACACTTTCACACAGCACGTGCTGCCGCCATTGCTTGCGTATCTATCTACTAGATACCATCGGCAGGAGGTATCAAGGGAAAAGTTTTTAAACACAAGCTTCCAATTCCAAGCTACAACTATAATTTAATATTTCTCTTTTGGCTTATTTCAATATTAAACTTCACATTATTGCATGCACTTCTAGAGGTTGTTGCTCAGTTGAGCAAACATGTTGATCTTGCAGCTAAACACAAAGCTTGGGCTGTGCAGCTAAGGCTGTGCGTGGAGACAGCAGGTGGAGAAGACAGAACCGTGGGCAAAGGTCTTTTGTACAAGCATGAGGCCCTGGCTCAGGTAAAGCACTACACATCTTCTGGAGATGTCCTGGGGGTCTGGGGGCCGTTAGCCCAGGCAGTGAGCACTGGGATTAGAAAGAGAATTAAGAAACAAGGTAGAGAGCAATAGAGGAACGAACACACACACACACACACACACACACACACACAGTGCTGGCAGAAGAGGAGAGGCGAGAAACTGAGATTAAGAAAGTGAGCCCAGGTGTGAAGAGGTGGCTCAGTGAAGAGCACTGGCTGTTCTTACAGAGGACAGGGGTTCAATCCCCAGCATGTACATGGTGGCTCACAACTGCCCCAAATTGTAGTCTCAGAGGATTGGCTGCCTTCTTCTGTTGTACACATATGTAGACAAAACAGCTATGCACATAAACAAATCTTAAGAAAGGAAGGAGCTAGCATGGTTTTCTAAAAGTAAATACTAATTCTTAAATACACAGTGAATTATTTTAGAAGTGGCAAAAATTCACACACAGTAAGTCATCAGCCTGGGCAAGTAGGTGAGGCTAAAAATACAGACTGAGTTATAAACAGAATCTTACCTAGATATCCATCTGTGGACTAAAATTAGAAAAACTGCTAATTGTTTTTACATTGAAAGTGATCGATATTTTAAAGTTGGGGCTGGAGAGATGGCTCAGCAGTTAAGAGCACTGACTGCTCTCCCAGAGGTCCTCAGTTCAATTCCCTGCAACCACATGGTGGCTCACAACCATCTGTAATGGGATCTGATGCCCTCTTCTGGTGTGTCTGAAAATTGCTAGAGTACTCATGTACATGAAATAAATGAATCTTAAAAAATATTTTAAAGTCTTCCAAAATTCTAACTACCCTGCCTTTTAAAGGTAAATTAACTGAGTCAAGTTATAGCCTGATATTCAAACATTAAGAGGCAGCTTATGAGAGAACAAAAGATAACTTGGGAAGCCAGGAAAATCACCATCTCAATTGCTTAAGCCTTTCCACATTTCTATTTTTATGTAAAATGCACACAGCAGAATTAAAATCAGCACACCCTCCTCCCATTTAGTGTATTAGCACAGAGCTGCTATCTAACAAACTCAGTCTGGGCACTAAACACTTCAAGCATCCCAAGCCTGCAGGGTTCCAACTATAGGCCCAAAAGGAAGACCAGAGCTATATTGTGCAAAAACAAAAACAACAACAACAAAAAACAAAAAAACAAAAGAACCCAACAACAACAAACCAACCAACCACTATGTCCTGGCTGGTTTTGTGTCAACCTCACACAGGCTGGAGTTATCACAGAGAAAGGAGCTTCAGTGGGGGAAGTGCCTCCATGAGATCCAGCTGTGGGGCAGTTTCTCAATTAGTGATCAAGTGGGGAGGGACCCTTGTGGGTGGTACCACCTCTGGGCTGGTAGTTTGGGTTCTATAAGAGAGCAGGCTGAGCAAGCCAGGGGAAGCAAGCCAGTAAGGAACATCTCTCCATGACCTCTGCATCAGCTCCTGCTTCTTGATCTGCTCCAGTTCCAGTCCTGACTTTCTTTAGTCATGAACTGCAATGTGGAAATGTAAGCTCAATAAACCCTTTCCTCCCCAACCTGCTTCTTGGTCATGATGTTTGTGCAGGAATAGAAACCCTGACTAAGGCACACTATTTTTCAGACAAAGAATAATAAATTCAAGCTCTACACAGCCACAGTGGGAGCTCCCTCACATCTCACTGAAACAGCCATCCGCTCACATGCTGGCCCAGCCTACGGAGAGGGCAGCAGTGTCAAACAGCCTAACGAGCTGGCTCTAAGTGGGAGGCAGACAGGGACACAGAAGCAAGGCTGGCTGCCACGGCTCATGCAGCTTAGCCTGGCTCTGTGACACAAAAGCAGACACCGTACATGTAGCAGTTTGTACTCAAGCGAACACCCTGTCACTCAGGAAGACAGCAAGCCTGCTGTAGAAGCAGCAGCAATAACTGGCAGGCATTTGAGGCACAAGATTCCAGGGAGAATGGACATCAGTACAAACTCCTGTAGGTGTGCAGAGGAATCTTTGAGGTGAGAAGACACAGACCCAGTAGGCCTGTGACATGAACTGTGTGACCCTACAATTAAGAGCCCCTTTTCTTCCTGTTTCTTTTTATTTTTGCACTGTCTGGCGATCAAACTGAAGGCCTTGTGCATGCTAGGCAAGCTAGACACCCAGGCCTACTGGACAGCTTTACATCAGGAGTGACTTCAGATTTATACTGCTGAAAGTGTTTGTGAGAGCACAGGAAACCTGGAAGGAGGTGAGACCTGACAGTGGTCTGGACTGCGAGGCAGTGCAGCAGAGACAGAAGCGCCCACCCTGACTGTCCTCAGAAGGGCATTTGCAAAGGTGGGAAGGAAGCAAAGGCAGCTCCAAGGCGACTGGGAGGGCAGCACCACCCACCATGCTACCCCACCACTTCTAGAGAGAGAAGAACGAGGGAGACAGAAGCTGAAACTGACTGTCTGGGGATGTAGAGAGGCGGAGCTTGGGGAAATCCAGGCTCCAGCCTGAGACTATTAAAGTGAGAGGGCATCTACTGCCATAGCTCCTGCAGATCACCAAGAGAAGACAAAACTGGCAGAGACAGTCCAGTCTGTCCCGCATACTCTGATATGTAGAGGTCATGGGGAAAGGCAAGAGAAGCTGGAACTACCAGCCAAGGGGCCCGGGAAGGGGCGGCTGGGTTGTGAGGCAGGAAAACCAGCCAAGAGAGGAAGCGGCTCAACTTTGACAGATACAGCCCTCCTCACTGCCCTGTCTACTGTGCCAGTGGCCGACAGTCACACCAGTGCCTTGAACAGCAGCCAGCACCATCCTGACTCCACGTTGGCTGCTGGCTTGTCTTTCTCTTCCGAGGCCACTCTGCACACCTGTCCAGTCAGTGTGCGGTCGGTCTCTATGGTCTGCTAAGATACTTGCATTTGAGGACTTAAGGGTTGACACTCAGCTGTGTGGTCCTCCACACGGGAAAGGGGGTGCTTGCTGCTCTCTACCCAACCAGGTTTTCCGTTTGCTTGTGGTGAGTGGCTGTGTTTGGAAAGCAATCTACCTTCCTTCTGTGTTCGGGGTTAAAGACACGAGCCACCACGGCCAGCTTCTCCATTCAGTCTGGAATGCCAGGACACTGGAGACACTGCAAGTGAACACCAGTGTTCAAGCAATCAAAACATCTCTGCTCACTGATGTAAGGCCTCGCTCACACGAGTGTATGACACGGACCCTTAGAAACAATCATGCCGTGCCCGAGACTTTCCTTGTCAGCTGCATTCTGCTTTAGCCCGCAGCTTACAGCTCACAGCTGTTTCCTCCATGACTCTCAGACTTGGAGGCCCCAATCCCACCATCTTTGTCTTTACAGTACTCTGCATAGCGGAGTGTTTCTGTGGCAGGGCTCTAAGTCGCATGGGCTGATATTAATGGGTCAAATTTACATCCGTCTGCATTTGCTCGGCATTCATATAATCTATGTTCAATGCACGAGCATGGCTGATTTGTGTGAAGTACAGCTATACTATTTCACTAGATTATTAGTTTGTTAAGCACACATTTATCTTGTATTTATTTTGATGTTCAGGTTTTTTTAATTTTTCTTGCTTTTCATTTTTATGTACACTGGTGCTTCCCTGTATGTATGTATGTATGTGTGTATGTATGTGTGATTGAATCAGATTCCCTGGAACTGGAGTTACAGAAAGTTGTGAGCTGTCTCTTTAGCCTCTGGTGTTTAGTTTTTAAGTAATAATGTGACCTTAAACCTATTAAACAAAGTCAAAAAAGTTAAAAGTAAGTGTGATTTGAAAGGATTTTAAACACATATACATAATAGCATGTATGTATGTATGTACTGGCTGGTTTTGTGTCAACTTGACATAGGCTGAAGTTATCACAGAGAAAGGAGCTTCAGGTGAGGATGCCTCCATGACATTCAGCTGTAAGGCATTTTCTCAGCTAGTGATCAAGGAGGGAGGGCCCCTTGTGGGTGGTACCATCCCTGGGCTGGTAGTCTTGGGTTCTACAAGAAAGCAAGCTGAGCAGGCCAGGGGAAGCAAGCCATTAAGTAACATCCCTCTATGGACTCTGTCAGCTCCTGCTTCCTGACCTGCTTGAGTTCCAGTCCTGACTTCCTTTGGCGATGAAAAGCAGTGTGGAAGTGTAAGCTGAATTAAGCCTTTCCTCCCCAGCTTGCTCTTTGGTCATGATGTTTGTGCAGTAATAGAAGCCCTGACTAAGACAACACACACACGCACAATGTTAGCATAGTGGGTAATGTGCCACCAAGCCTGATGCTCTGAGCTGAATCCCTAGACTCGTGGTGAAGGACAGATGACTCTTACAAGTGTCCTTTGAGCCCCATGTCCCACATGCTATGGCATGTGCTTTTCCTCCCCACCTCAGTAAATAAATAACGTAAAAAGATTTAAGCTAATTACTGTCTGCCACTGGTACAGTAGACAGCAGTGAGGAGGACCAGTTCTTGTCTCTTTCAAGCTAAGATGTGCATTTAATTCCTTCTCCTAATGACTGTCTGGAGACTCGCTATGTAGACCTGACTGTCCTTGAGCTCGGAGGTCTGTCTGCTTCCTCAGTGCTGGGATCAAAGGTGTGTGCTACACTTGGCAATGTTTTTTTATGTAAAGTGTTTTCTCTGCTCTACTGAAGCTTCAGCTTTTCTTTTGAGGCAGGGCCTCTGCATCCCAGGCTGGCCGCAGACCCGATGGTCTTCATCCTCTGCTATTCTTGTCACCGCCTCCTGAGTGATGGCCTCCATGAGCCTTGGGCTTCCTGCATGCCCAGCAGCTCTTGACCAGCTGAGCTACATCAGCCCTTATGGTCTTATTTTTAATTTCTCTTTCTTAAGGAAAAGGACTATTTCTTCTGGTGCTTTACTCTCAATTCCTGTAAAAAATTAGTGAGATGCCATGAAGCCATTCTAGAAAAGCCATAGCTCAGGTAAAGGAAGGAAGCAAGCTTCCTCTCCAGCAGACAGCAGCCCGCCCAGGGCACTGACCTGCGGACGAACTTGGAGGTGATTTTGCTGATGAGGCCAGTGGACGTTCCCCTCCTGGCGTGTGCGAGCGCACCCGTTTCGTGGGACGGGGAGGCAGGCGGTCCATTATAAGCTGCACTGCGCCGCTCTCGGAGCTGCTCCCCGTGGAAAGTGCTTCGGCTGGAGCTCCCTCGGGGGAAGCGGGTCCTGTCGGGAGTGCTGGCACTGATGCTGTGAGCAGACGGGGAAGCAGCAGGCGCTCTCTGAGCTGCACTGTTGGGAGAAATGAAGATCTGTCATTCAGAATAACTAAGGACAGGAGCAGCCTAAAGTGGGGAGGGAGGTGTGGTTATCTGTGTTGGCCCAATGATCTTTATTCACGTTACAAATGAGGTACATGGGAGAATTAATTTACTATATCGTTATACAAGGAGGAGATGCCAATTTAAAACTATTTTTACTATAGATTCTAACATTTCTGACATGAAGACAAAGCTATCAGAATCCAGAATGCCAGCCTGAGTGCAGCACGTATGATATTTATTATGTAATCTGCTACCTGAATCCCAAATGCTTCAACATCCAAAAATTGTCTAAGCACTGATATGACACTACACATGAGACATTCCATGTGTGACCTCATGTGCACCCACTGAAAACACACTATGAAATGATCTTTAGGCTATGCATGTCAGGCATGCTAGACATCTAAATGAATTTCATGTTGAAATTTGAGTTCTAGCCCATTTATCTCATTATGCATGCAAATACTGTGGAATTGGAAAAATGGCCAAAATCCAAAAGGCTCCTAGGCCTAGGAATTCCAGATAAAGGGTATTCAACTTGAATGCTTTTAACTTATGTTTCTTAGCAATATAAAGAATGAATTTTATTGTTTGTCAAAAGCCTTTGTATAACATCACCCCACGTTTCTTCTTGAGACCCCAGGGGATTCAGTGCTGCACAGAGCTATCAATGTAATGGATGGAACCTAATCACTGAACCAATGACATGTTAAGATGCTCTGAGTTTCAGAAATCCTACATGAGGTGAAACTTAAAAATGCTGCTGCCCCTGTGAAGACCCACGGCTGTGGTGCCAGCTGGATTTGGGTCTGTGTCCCAATTTGAGCAGGGGTTGGGGTACGGTTTCAAGACAGGGTTCCTCTGTGTAATAGCCTTTGCTGCACTGGAACTTGCTTCATAGATTAGGCTGGCCTTGAACTTACAAAGCTCTGCTGGCCTCTGCCTCCCCAGCACTGGGACATGCGCCATCCCAGCTGGTGCTCCCTGTGTCTCAGTTTACTTACCTTTTACTTTAAAAGGTTAATTTATTTGGGTGTGCCTCGGAGCATGTGTGTAGGTCAGAAGACAGCTCCTGAGAGCTGGTTCTTTTCTTTCACTATCTGGATTCCAGGAACAGGACCGAGGTCATCAGTCTTGGCAGGAAGCACCTTTACCACCTGTTGGCCTGTCTTGCCAGCCATTAAAATTACTTAAGGGATAATTAGGGAGCAGTGCTTACTGGGTGGATTAAAACTCAATCCCTTAAGAATATTCTTCTGGAAAATGATTTCAAGTAGTTTTAGAGAACTGCTAAGGCACACACTTCTTCTCAGAGAGCTCTGAGGAACTGCAGAGAGAGCCAGGTAAGCAGGACTCACCCAGGCCGGTAAGCCTCGGAGCTATCCTTGATGGTTGGCAGTGTAACTTTAATAGGGTGGCCAGAGGTTGACATGGACTTCTGGTGGCGGGGACGTGCTGAGGGGCCAGCAGAGGCCACGGTGGAGCCTGCGGAGGACATGCTGCTGGCAGACATCTCTGTAAGGCTGACGTAGAAGAAGTACAGTTAGTGAAACCTGAGAAAACGATTTCCTAAATCTCAATCAACTGACACGTTCATGATTCAAACACTTGAAAGAAACAAACACATTCTTAACAACTCTCACTTAAGAACTCTCAAACAACTCTCCACTGAAGGTATGTCTGTTGGAAAGCTCTCAGGTTCTTGTTCCCTGCTTGGGCATCTGAGAAGTCAGGGCATAGTTGTGGGTGTTTGTCGGCTACAATACTGTTGGAATCTTTTCTCACTTATTCTAAGATCAGTTTTATATGACGCGTTGCTGTAAATCTTTCTACTTTACTTAACATTAAGAACTCATAATTACATGAAAAACACCGTATCCGCAGACGGTACCTCCTTCAGCTTACGTCACAGTGCCAGCTCAGGCCATGAGCAACAGGCTAGCCACTGTGGACATAAGGAGCTATGAATCAGTATGGGTATAGGAGAGACAGGACATTCCCGACTGTGCGGCCTACAGGAGGTCACGGCAGGAAGCTACAACCACCTTGTGTGCTGTCTCACAGCACTCACCCTTGGTGCCGACAGCTGAAGGAAACCAATGTGAGAACTGACTGTGCTGCTGGATGGTTAGAGGTGATGATGCTCTACCTCATTACAACATGTGCCTCATCCTTCTGATGCAATGTCAGTGGTTTTCCAAATACACTAAAACTCAGTATGAAGTCTATGGTTCTACCTTCAGTAGAGATGACCACACTTCTTTAGAGGAAGGGGAGGAAGCTCTCATTACGTGGGTGTCATGTGAGTTGATGAAGGGTAAGGGGCAGAGGGACGGCAGAGGCAGGGTATACACAGAGAAGACTTGCTCTGAGGGTCAGGGTGGCAGTGTACACGCTGCGTTGGTACTGAGCAGCATTTGCATCCACATTTTATTCAGGCTCTTGGCAGTGAGGAGAAGCTCCTTCTTACGTCCCCCAGTACACTGGCCCCTTCCGCTTGACCCCCAAGCACGAGCGAGCTGCTACTGCGGTCTCACAGCTCTGACCCGCCTCCCTAGGACCCACACAGCTACAGGCATTTCAGCAAAGCTAATCTGCAGCATTGGCAGAGCCGCTGCTGCTGGGCCCAGTGACCATCACCTGCTGTCTCTTCCATTCTGCAAGGCTGCGTACCGGTCCGTGCTCCTCTCACACACATATGTATTCCTCCTCGCCATGCTGCCGCCAGAATATACGTTATTCTTTAAGAACAAGAAAAGGAAGGCAATTTAAAAATTGTAATTACATTAGTGTGAAATCAAAGAAATGTGTTTACAACTCTTATTAGAAAAACTTCACAGCATAATTTTAGTTGATTAGAATCTCACATAAGCACGATCCAGTTTTTCTTCTTTCTCATATTTAGATATAAGGAATAAAAAGTAAAGGAAAACCAAAACCAAATGGAAAAAACAAAAACAAAAAAAAAACCGTGAGCCCAAGTCACAGCCACGTCGGCTTTAGTTTACAATTCCAGCCAGCCTGAGAAGCGAAGGATAGCGGCTTCCGATTGCTCTGCTCAGGGCCTGGCAGGTTGAGCAAGGGCAGAGCCTCTCTGCCCTCAGTCTCAGCATGAACGGGCAGTGCGGATGGCGTTCCCTTCAGAAGCCTCTACAGCCCATGAGCGTCACAAGGACTAGCGCATGCCTGGCTAAGGGCTGACGGGTGCCTGTGCACTGCAAGCTGAGGATATGGCCTATGACCCCACATTGGAGTTAGGAGACAGGCTGCATGTCTCCTAAGATGATGGACAGGAGAGGGGCAGCTAGGGTGGGTTATCCTCCTCACCACTCAGCAGACCCCTGACCTGTGTACCATCATGCCTGCCAAACCTTGGCCACATTACCAGTATAAAAATGGACTGGGGTGACTTTCTGCTTTTTGAAGTTTTGTTTTGTTGCTGTTTGTGGTGATGGGAATTGAACCCTGGGTCTTTCAGATGCTAAGCAAACACTTTACCACAGAGTTACACCCCAAGCTCTGGAGAAGTGACTTCCTTCCTTCTTTTTTTTTTTTTTAAGATTTATGTATATGAATACACTGTCACTGTCTTCACACACACCATCACACACACACACACCCCTCAGATCCCATTACAGATGGTTGTGAGCCACCATGTGGTTGCTGGGAATTGAACTCAGGACCTCTGGAACAGCAGTTACTGCCCTTAACCACTGAGCTAGCTCTCCAGCCCGAGAAGTGTCTTTCAAAAGGGATTAAAACAACTCTTCTGTTTCATTCTTCAATGAAAAATATCTTCTTCTTCTTCTTCTTTTTTTTTTTTTAAGATTTATTTATTTCATTTATATGAATACACTGTAGCTGTCTTCAGACACACACCAGAAGAGGGCATCGGATCCCATTACCAGGTGGTTGCTGGGAATTGAACTCAGGACCTCTGGAAGAGCAAGCAGCCAGTGCTCTTAACCGCTGAGCCACCCCCCCCCCCCAAATATCTTCTTATCCAATCTAGCTTTTACAAGTCTTTAAAATGTAGTCCCTCTAACGTTTGTTTAGTACGAGCAGTTACTAGCTCTCTCCTCAGAGTCAGATGCACAGAGGAAAGCTGGGCAAGTGCAGCTTTATACAAACCATTCAGGCCGGGTGGTGGTGGTGCATGCCTGCAATCCCAGCACTCGGGAGGCAGAGGCAGGCGGATTTCTGAGTTGGAGGCCAGCCTGGTCTACAGAGTGAGTTCTAGGACAGCCAGGGCTACACAGAGAAACCCTGTCCTGAAAAAAACAAATCCAAAAAACCTCTTCAGAAAGTTGAAGAGACATCTCAGCCGTTGTGTGGCAGAGGACCTGGGTGTGACTCTCAGCATCCGTATCAGGGGCTCAACTTCCTGTAACTCTAGTTCCTGGAAATTCAATAACCTCTTCTGGCCTCTGTGTGTGGGCACCCACACACATGTAGCAAGCAAGCACACAGACACACAGACACACACACACACACACACACACACTACATCTTTAAAAAAAAATTGTAGGATGCACATCACTCCCAAAGAAAGGCTGAATAGATCGTGACATGTGTCCCTGATACTTGTGAAAGCTGTGCAGTTACTACACAGATCTCCATGCTCATGTCTAGAAGGAGCCCACACCATCCTACGAACAAAACAGATATAGTACTGACCTGTCGTAAAAACAATGAAACAGCTATGCTGTGCTCACTTCTGCTTGCTCTAGCAAAAGAAGCCCCACAGGAGGACTCCCCAAGCTGTTTTATAAGTTCAGAATGGAAAGGAACAGACAGCAAAGAGAAAACTATAAACTTTGGCACAATCTTCTGGCTTACAGTTTTTAAAAATGTTAAATAATGCAGTATAATTAATTTGAATGTAATGCTTTTTAAAAGTAAATAAATACAGTCTGGACCCTCATCATTCGCCTCAGCACTAAGGATTCTGAGGATTCTCTGTCAATACACAGACACTGCAGGCTGGAGGAGACAGTGAACAGAGCAGCACCGCCTGAGAACTGAGTGGCTGCAGCTCTGAGCAGCTGCTGGGATGTAGACAGCCTCCACAGGAGGCTCTACGGGGACACAGGACTTGCACAGTTTGCAGCAACAGGATTAGGACACAGTAGCACATAAGGGCGGACAGGAGAGGACAACGCTGAGCTGGCCAAGAAGGTCCAACCAGAAGGGACCGGCAGGCCCCTGGAGAGGGGTGGGAAACACGGGGGCGGGGGGCAGGTTGCTTTTACTGCTGTGTGGGGTGCTGACCTTCTAAACAGTCCTTGCAGTGACAAGGAAATAAGTACTAATAAAAATAAGTATTTTTATCATTTCCAAGTAGATTAGGTAGAGGAGGGCAAGCAGTCACAGCACCATTATTTATTTTTATTTTATGTGTATGAGTGGTTTGCTTACATGCATGTAAGCGTATCACACGGAGGCCAGAGGAGGCTGTTGGATCCCCTGAGCGGGAGTTATGGGTGGCTGTGAGCGACCATATGAGCCCTAGAAACCAAACCTGGTCTTCTGTAAGAGCACATGCTCTTGACCACTGAGCCCCAGACTTGATAGGTTTCCCATGGTTAAAGTGGCATGCACATCTACTTTTAGACTAGGAAGTGCTAAACTAATTATATGTTTGAAAAAAGTATTGTCTCAATTACCACACAGAATACTGGCACCAGAAACTGTACCCTGTTTGTGAGTAAGGTGCATTGGTTTTGCTTTGATGTGTCGCTGCAGATTTTCTATTTTGAGTACTCCCCCTGCCCCAATATACTAGATAAAGGGTTCCTCTTCCTTCTGTTGATTTAAAAGTTATTATTCTATTTCATTCTTATACAGTTCCCCTTCATTATATTCCTGATTAATGTCTGTTTACCTATGTTGGTTTCTTAACCTTATTCCCATATCTGCCCAACAAGGAAAGTGTTTGTTTATGCTTTAATTTCTGCCCCATTCTTACTCCCTGGACACTGCTAAAAAATTTTCAGTGTGCACGTGCATGTGTGCCTGTGTGTATCTATGTCTGTGTCACTGTGCATGTGTGCGTGGGGATGGGTGTGCAGTGTGTGTGTGTGTGTGTGCCACGTGTGTACATGTGGCAGTCAGAGAACAATTTTACCTCCTCTCACTCTGGGGTCCCGGATGTTTGTCATGTACAGTGGCAAGCATTCTTACGCACCGAGCCATCTTACTGGCCCTTGCTAAGTTATTTGATTACTTTATGCTTATATATTTTACAGCAACGTGTTATGTTCTCTTTCTGTGAGAATACCCTAAGTAGTATAGTGTTTTAAATAGTCAATGTGCAGCTAAACAGCTGACACATTTCATGCCTAAGAATATAGTTATCATGCTTCGATATAAAATTCTAGGCATACAGCGTTTGTCTCCTCCAACAGTTTCGAAATGCAATTTTCATCTTCTTGTATGCACACTGTTGATGAAATATCAGGAAGCAACCTAACTCTGCTCCTTTATGGTCGCCAGCTCTCCTACTGATGACACTCACCACTCTTCACCTTGCTCTGTGTTCACACAGCCCACTTTAACAAGCCCAGGGCACACATGCCTTCTGGTTTCTGTTGGGGATTCTGAGACTTCTCTTTTTACTGTTAGCATTCCTTTAATGTCCACTGTCCTCATGTATCTCAAACTCCTACTGTTTCAGATGTCACCCACCCTGTCCTCACTCACCTCCAGATGTCACCCACCATGTCCTCACTCCCCTCCAGATGTCACCCACCCTGTCCTCACTCACTTCCAGATGTCACCACTCTGTTCTCACTCACCTCCAGATGTCACCCACCCTGTCCTCACTCACCTCCAGATGTCACCCACCCTGTCCTCACTCACGTCCAGATGTCACCCACCCTGTCCTCACTCACCTCCAGATGTCACCCACCCTGTCCTCACTCACCTCCAGATGTCACCTACCCTGTCCTCACTCACCTCCAGATGTCACCCACCCTGTCCTCACTCACCTTCAGATGTCACCCACCCTGTCCTCACTCACCTCCAGATGTCACCCACCCTGTCCTCACTCACCTCCAGATGTCACCCACCCTGTCCTCACTCACCTCCAGATGTCACCCACCCTGTCCTCACTCACCTCCAGATGTCACCTCTCTGTCCTCACTCACCTCCAGATGTCACCCTCTCTGTTCTCACTCAACTCCAGATGTCACCACTCTGTCCTCACTCACCTCCAGATGTCACCCACCCTGTCCTCACTCACCTTCAGATGTCACCCACCCTGTCCTCACTCACCTCCAGATGTCACCCACCCTGTCCTCACTCACCTCCAGATGTCACCTCTCTGTCCTCACTCACCTCCAGATGTCACCCTCTCTGTTCTCACTCAACTCCAGATGTCACCACTCTGTCCTCACTCACCTCCAGATGTCACCCACCATGTCCTCACTCACCTCCAGATGTCACCACTCTGTCCTCACTCCCCTCCAGATGTCACCTCTCTGTCCTCACCTCCAGATGTCACCACTCTGTCCTCACTCACCTCCAGATGTCACCTCTCTGTCCTCACTCACCTCCAGATGTCACCTCTCTGTCCTCACTCACCTCCAGATGTCACCCACCCTGTCCTCACTCACCTCCAGATGTCACCCACCCTGTCCTCACTCACCTTCAGATGTCACCCACCCTGTCCTCACTCATCTCCAGATGTCACCCACCCTGTCCTCACTCACCTCCAGATGTCACCCACCCTGTCCTCACTCACCTCCAGATGTCACCCACCCTGTCCTCACTCACCTCCAGATGTCACCCACCCTGTCCTCATTCACCTCCAGATGTCACCTCTCTGTCCTCACTCACCTCCAGATGTCACCCACCCTGTCCTCACTCATCTCCAGATGTCACCCACCCTGTCCTCACTCACCTTCAGATGTCACCCACCCTGTCCTCACTCACCTCCAGATGTCACCCACCCTGTCCTCACTCACCTCCAGATGTCACCCACCCTGTCCTCATTCACCTCCAGATGTCACCTCTCTGTCCTCACTCACCTCCAGATGTCACCGACCATGTCCTCACTCACCTCCAGATGTCACCTCTCTGTCCTCACTCACCTCCAGATGTCACCCACCCTGTCCTCACTCACTTCCAGATGTCACCTCTCTGTCCTCACTCACCTCCAGATGTCACCCACCATGTCCTCACTCACCTCCAGATGTCACCTCTCTGTCCTCACTCACATCTTCCCTTACCCCCCTCACTTTCTATCTCTCTTCTTCCTGCTATCTTACAGGACAGTACTGTGGCTTCTCTTCTAGTGCCTGATTTAATTTCTAGAGCATGGCATTTTAAGAGATCTCACAGGAGGAAAGTTGACAAATTATTAATGAGTCTGCCCTCAACTAGCAGTTTACCTGTAAATGTAAGATTAAATTCACCAATTTATATCAAATAAGTATCAGAAAAGCAGGGCAGGGAGTAGGGATACGATGCAGCACTGTGAGCCTGAGGGCCTCTGGCTGTACCCCAACACTGTGAGCCTGAGGGCCTCTGGCCTGTACCCCAACACTGTGAGCCTGAGGTAGGACTACTGCTGCTGTGAGTTCCAGGACAGCCTGGGTTATCCAGTCAAACTGTCTTCCAAACAAGGACAATGACAACCACACAGAATTCTCTGCACTGTTTTGTCTATCAGTCACAAGATGTCTGCCCCCTTCCATGGTTTTTAAATTATGATTTACTTTGAAAAATTAAAAAGACAAAGGGCAAGATTTTCTAAGGAACTCCCGACAGGTGAGGTCAAGTGTTGGCAGGGAGGGGGTAGGGTCTGACTCACACTCGGGCTGGCGGAGGACTTTTTCCTGTCCGGCCCCACCAAGGGGCTGGCTGTGACTTCGCTCTTGGAGCCCACCGTGGTGCTGCCGAGTCTGCGGGCCGTGTCCTTGTCCCACTCGTCCTTCTGCTCCCTCTCCACACTGTTGGCCTGAGGTCTTTTGGTGTATGAGACAGCAGGGGGGATGGAGGGGCCCGCTGCAGGTGCAGAGCAGCAAGGTTAGCGGGAAGAGAACGGATATACTTCCTGCCAACAAACCCACCCATGCTAACAGTATCCACATTTGTGTGTTTTACACTCTCGACTAAGATTCAATTGATTGATTATAGGAGTGTCGGTTCAGGACCCCACAAAAGCGATCCTATGATCGGTCACCCAGCGAAGCTCATCTGAGCAGGCCCAGTCCGTCCCCTCTTAGACTTGCTCCCCACCATGGTCACTGAAGCGCCTCTGCTTCTGGTTGGCCGAGATACTTCGCTGGACCTTGAGGTGAGCAGGTGACTGCAGGGTGCTGTTATTCAGGTCACTGCTCGGCCGGGATCGCTGACACAAGTTTCCACTGGACACTGACTCACCACCTTCGAACTGTGAGAGGAGAGATCACCCAGACTTTAAAACAGGAAAGTGTATAAACAAAATGATTTGAAGTTATCTGAGAAACAATCAAAACCAAAAAGAGACTTCAAACTGGGTATTAGGCTGCTGCTCCCACTAGCACTTGGACTCTACCAGTCAAAACATCAGCTCACAGCCACTGCGTGGCAACTGCACAACGGACATGGTCCGGGGTACTCTACCCACGCTACCTGTTTAACCATCACCACAAACATGTGATGCATTAACCTACATTTACAGGTGGAAAAACCAAGGTCAAGGACACCAGTGGGATTTAAGCAGGATGAAATCTAAAACCTTACACACACACACATATATAGATACATGTATATATACATGTGCATGTATGCATGTACACACAGGAACTATTAAGTCTATTTTATAATTGGAACTAAAATTAACAATGTTTTGTTTGCTTTTCTACACTTACAAAACAGAATTGCTTTTACTGGCTCTGATCAGGCAATGGCTGCCCTTAGCCCTGACCATGGAGAGCTGGGGTGGCACACATCCTCTCTGCAGCCTGAAGCTGTGTGCTGCCATGAAGCTCTGGGTTAACCCCTGGCACTGCAGTGGGACAGCAGCAGGGTACGCAGTGACCCATTAGCAGCTATTCTAAGGCAGGCTCAAGGATAAACATATTCAACCTTTTCAATGACCCCCAAGAGCTGAGTATTATTGTCCACATTTCACAGACAGGAAAACTGAGGCTCAGAATGAACGCACAGTTGATGGCTCTGGTAGGGGCAGTGAACTTGACTTTTCCAGTCACAGTAGTTTTGATAGTTTACTTCGAATGTAATTCATATTTAATTTTAATATATGCCTGGGTTTTGTATTTGAATTAATAAGAAACTGAAGTGCCCAGAGGTCATTAAAAGTCCAAGGAGGACAGCCAGAAGAGGCTAGAAGCAACTATTTGAGCCCTTCCCTCTGAGTCTCTTGACTGGGCCGCACTAATGCCCCACACCACTCAGCCGTCAGCCCCTTCAGGACCTCCCCTTCCCCAGCAGTTCTTATGTCTTCTCAGCAGCTTTGTAGAGAGGGTCGGATGAATTAACAGCTGTGACACCCTTAGCATAGGTCTTAGCATGTACCTGGTGATATACACTCCTCTGATAACAGCCCCCAAACCCTAACCAAACTCTTCCTCCAAATCCAGATCTTCATATCCAATATCCAACAAGAATCTCCTCCCGCCATCCTGCTCTGGGCTTCTCTCTGGCCCTGAGGAGCACAGGCCCTTCTGACAGGTCACCTTACACAAGCAGGCATGTGTGAGAAATCAGACTGCCCCACTTCCCCGGTCACCAAGATTTAGGTGCTCATGCCTCATGCCACGTGTGCTCCTGGGTGCACTTCACCCTAGCCTGCTATAGGGGCCAGTCTCCCATGGCCTCAGGTTCTCCACAGCACACCCTGTGACGTGACGCACAGTGGGGCTGGCTGCTTACTCTACCCCAAGGGCTGATGGATAGAAAGACTTTTTGGCTTTCCCCCCATGCTGTTGGTGTAGTTTCTGATAGAAGGCAGGTTCAATACATTTCAGTTAGAATGTATGATTTTGTTCATGGTTACTAATTAATTATCAATAATTATCACCTTTTTTAAAGAACACCTCTCACAGATGTCTAATTCTCAACTCTCAATGCTCTGGCATAAACTGACCAATGTTTTGAAATTCCTATTTCAGTGTACCTCTCTATAGCCGCTTTCCCAGAGGATCGATTACATGCAGGGTCACCACTTCATACAGCTATTTTCTGCATCTGGATCTGTAGCACGGGCCTCTGCTGGCCTTGATAATTCCCAGCTAGGTGACGGGAGCCACCTGACCCAGGCCAAGGCCATGTAGTATCTTTCCCTAGGGTCCCAGCGATCTACATGGTTTCGGCTTCACCTGCTCCTTTTTGCCTTCTTAGTGTCTCCTTTCTGTACGCCTTTGATAACCACATTGCCTTTGACCACACAGCGTGCACCATATACCTCAGAGGACACCAGGCTAAAGCCGAGACTGAGTGGAGCTGCTCGGCCCTAATGAGATCAGAAACAATTTAGCCCCTTGATTTCTGATCTATAAGAAAACTATTAGGATCTTTGTGTTATTTTTGGTCCTACAAAGAACCAAATACACTTACTAACATATCTTTATCTGTTTAATTCAAAGTTAATATACATTAATTTAAAAAGCCAAAAACCACTTACCTCAGGTGGTTTTCTACCTAGAAGAATGTAAGTAGCCATAACCTCGTCATATTTCTGACTTACTAAGGCATCATTGATCTCATCTCGCGCAAAACCCATGGTGACCATAATATCTAGGGAAAAAAAGGAAATTTTTTCTTAAAGTGTATTGATTTAGTAAATGATCAGCAAAAACAGAGATTTGCCAATACTGTTAGGGAAAAACAGTTCTTAAAACACTGGAAGTGAGTTTTAACTATGAAATCTTTTGGATTATTAACCTATAGATAGAGCATGTTCAGGTACTATACACTTGTCATTTTAAAAGATGATTTATTTTTATTAAGTGTTTTGTCTGCATGCATCTATGTACACTATGTGACTACCTGGTACCTATGGATGTGAGAGCACAGCATCAGTCCCCTTGGACTGCAGTTACAGATGCTGTGAGTACTGGGAAGTGAACCTGGGTCTTCTGTAGGAGCAGTGAGAGCTCTTAACTGCTGAACATTTCTCCAGCCTCCATTTCTATTTGTGTGTGTGTCTGTGTGTGTGTGTGTGTCTGTGTGTGCGTGTGTGCGCGCAGAGTTATTTATGTCACAGATTTAATATATGAACCATACTTTTTGTATCTCTGGATGTTTCTAAGCTGGCTTGCTTTGCCCACACACGGTCGGCCTGTCTAAACTCACACAAAGTCCCGCTTGCTCTTCTCTCTCCTCACAGCTTCAGCCACTCATGAAGAGGCAGACCCACATCTCAACCAAGAGCCCGCTTCCCTTCTCATCTGCAGTTCACAGTTAAGTCTCTTAAGGCTTGACTTCCACAGTGTTCCCTCCAAGTTCTTAATGAGGACTGGGGGCAGGGAGGGTGACTCTGCGCTCTGGCTCTGCGGAGGAAGGGGAGCAGAGGTGCGGAAGCAAAGTCCCAAAGCTTGGAAGGCAGTCCTGAGCCCTGCTGTTCGTGCTAACAGTTACAGTGGTCTCTCTTCCAGTGAGGGAGTGCAGAAAGAAAAGAGTTACAAATTGGTCTAATTTATTTAATTTTTGTTATGGCTGCCAACAAATTGAACAGGATCACAGATACACATGAGAACAAACTAAGGAAGTTGGATATGTTAGATTTTAAAGTACCACATAAACATCGCATGCTAGCGAACGGACTCTCATGTGCAGCTATGGGGGCCTCTCATGGGACTTAAGTACTTACCAATTCTTTTTGTGTCACTGAGGTCAAGCTCAGGCTCAGAATATGGCTTCAGCTCTTCTTCTTCGTGACCGACATTCATCCACCGGTCTTTCATGATTTGCTAGGAGACAAAATTTAGGTCATGTCTGGTGAATTACAACATTCAGCCCACTCCTCAAACGTAAAGTGTATTGGCTCACTCAACAAGAATCACATGACACTTTCAAATAAACTTACTCTATGTATCTTAAATATGGTCTAACAGGAGGTGTGGGTCTCTAGTCATCCATAATCTTATCACAACTATATTACCCACTTCTCACCAAAGGCAATGCACGCATAATCCTCCTTTCACGTTGCTTCAAAAAGAATATTTCCAAACCGCAAAGTTTTAACATGAGAAACTGACTTTAACACACACACACACACACACACACACACACACACACACACACTGTACAGCTTACTAACTGTAACTGGTACAGAGGGCTGGAGAGATGGTTAAGAGCCCTAGCTGTTCTTCTGGAAGAATTCATTTGACTCCCAGTACCCACAAGTGGCTTACAACCATCTGACTCTAGTTCTAGGGGATGCAGTGCTGGCTACCATGGGTGCCAGGCAAGCACATGATGCACAGACATTCATGCAGGCAGAACATTTACGCACATACAAATAAAAATGAAGTTGCAGCCGCATCTGCTGCCATTCGGGCTCTGCCATCTGGGTCCTGGTGTCACAGGGCACTTTGGAGGGCAGATAGGAGCATGCATAAGCTGAGGTACCCTGGCCTCAGCCACTGTCCGATCCTCCTGTGGTGGTTTGAGCAGGTGTGACCTCCATAGACTGCTTGCCCATAGGGAGGTGTGGCCTTGTTGGGGTAGGTGTGGCCTTGTTGGAGGAAGTGTGTCACTTTGGAGCCTCATGCTACATCTAGAGTGAGACAGTCCCCTTCTACTGACTTCAGGTCAAGATGCAGAACTCTCAGCTCTGTCTCCAGCACCATGTTTACCTGCACACTGGCATTCTTCCCACCATGATAATGGACTAAACCTCTGAAATTGTAAGCCAGCCCCAATTAAATGTTTTCCTTTATAAGGGTTGCCTTGGTCATGGTGTTTCTTCACAGTGATGAGACACAAACTAAGACATCTCCTAAACCCCGCTGTCTGCAGCTATGACTCTGTACCCCTTGGCTGTGGGCATCAACAAGGGCCACAAAGTGACAGACTGGGAGGGGCTGAGCAACTTGCTACTCAG
Organism: Apodemus sylvaticus; assembly: GCF_947179515.1. NCBI lineage: Eukaryota > Metazoa > Chordata > Mammalia > Rodentia > Muridae > Apodemus > Apodemus sylvaticus. Next base: position 92,391,186 of record NC_067483.1, read on the forward strand.
TTGCAGAGGCTGGCCTTGATCCTCACCTCCTCCTCAGAGGTTGGATCTATGGGCCTAAACCATGAGGTCTGGATCATTTTCAGTCTTTTCTTTTTCTT